>NW_021628709.1:0-10226 GCF_900005765.1 Plasmodium relictum | reverse complement strand
TATATATACATCTTTGTAATTAAAAAAAAAAAAAAAAAAATTAATATTTTTTTTTTTTTGGAAGAGTTTTATGAATGAATGTTATGTTATGTTATGTTTTAATTTTTGGTGTAAATAAAAATTAAAAGAAAGAAATGTTAACTTATTAAAAACTTAAGAGATAAGAGAAATGTTTATGTATTATTCAATGTATATTTTTGAAATAACATTGAATATCATAAATTTTGACTTAATAAATTGTTATAAATTATTTGTATGTTTTTAATTAAAAGAAGATATTAATTCTTTGTAAATAAAAACTCATTTATAACTGTTAATAGGTTTATTAAAAGATGCAGTAAAATTTAACTTCAATTAAATATTATGCATCATAAGAAAACAGTATATATATATATAATAAAAACGAATATATATATATAAACGTATACTTAGTTATACATGCTCTTTATTAATTTGTTTGTTTAATACTCTAGCAAAGTCATTAAACGGGCAATTAATAAATCAATACTCTAGCAAAGTCATTAAACGACCAATTAATAAATCAATGTTATAAAAATTTTACCTTATTTTATAAAAGAATAATTAAATACATATTATTAGATGTTTCTGTCTGAATAATAATATATTAAATGAACTCTAAATAAAATGATTTTTATTATAAAGTAAATTAATGTAATTTATTATGTATAATATAATTGTTATTGACCTTTTTCTATCTTTATAAGATTATATTAAAAACTACAACGAAAAAAGCATGCTTATACATGCACATAATTCAAATATGTAATTAACTAATAAAAAAATCTTCAATTATACATATATATATATAAATTAAAAAGGAAATTGTTTATGGCACTTTTTATAATTTTTTTTTTATTTTATATAATTTTGAGAAAAAAGGAATCTTTTATTATTATTATTATCTATATTATTATTAAAAATTATATATGAATAAGAATAATTTTTATATTGCGAAAAATAAAAATATTAAATTGCGATATTTTTTTTATGATATTTCGTTTGCATGTTGAACAAAGTAGTTAGATTTAATTATTAGTTTAATTATACAGTTATTCATTCTTTAATAGAGCATTAACTTAATACAAACTTAAAATTTATTATAAAAATAAAGAATATGAAGTTTAATAAATAATATAAATATATATTAATTTAGCAAAAATTATATCTTGTATATTTTACATTTAAAACTGAGCCCTTGTTTTGTATACATTTTTTTAAATTATTGCCTTAGAAAAAATTGTACAGTGATTAAACAATATTAGGAAAAATGAAATAAACTTTTTTTTAAATTTTTGCTTTTATCGTTATACATAAATAAATATAATAATTTTTATTCATAAAAGTATCAATAAATTTTTGTGATTTATACCTAATTTTAAAAATTTAATTTTAATTTTTTTAAACTTAAATAAGAATATAAAAATATGTTTTTATTTTTTTTCTTTATTCTAAAAAATTACATGTAAATGTAATAATCATGATGTCATATTTAAATGTATTTATAATTTTTTCATTCAAGTATCAAAATTTTTTACTTTAGCATAATAATGAAAAAAGGTAACAACAAAAAAAAATTTTATAGTTGATATATACAGAATCGTATAAAAAAAATACGTAAAACCATATTAATAAATCCAATGTATGTAATATTGGTATATAAAATAAAATACTTCATACTCATAGATAAAGTATTTTTGATAATTTTAGTAAAAAATTAAAATAACTTAATGCAAAAAAAAAAAAAAAATATTTATTTTTAAAAAATACTTATTTATTTGAGAAACATTTGTAATATTTATCATGTATTTTGTTTTATATATTTTAAAATGCATTTACTATTTTAACCACTTTTAAATTTATTTAATTGCTCTAATTATATATATATGCTTTTATTTTACAGAATAACTTTTCATTTTAATTTTTTCAAATTCATTCATAAAAGAAATTTAAGTGTGAGAAAAAAAAAAATATTATAATCAAATTTTTTTTAAAATATGAATAATGAAAATTGAAAATAATAAAATATAAACATATTGAGATGATAATAGTAAAAATATAAGAACAATATTTGTTGAAATAATGAATTTAAATAAAAAAATGAGAAAGGCTATAAAAATATTTATTTCTTAAGTAGTTAAAAATAAAAAAATAAAAAATTAAAAAAAAGTACATGCATGAAAAAAATGTACTGAAAAATTTCATTTATTTGTTTATGCTTTTTTTTTTCTAAAATAAAACATAGTATCTTTGACATTTTTAAATAGAAGCATAGTAATCGTTTAAATGCTAATAAAATTTTTATAAAAAATTAACTATTTTTATTAAAATCTATTGTGTTCTAATCTGAAAAAAAATTTTTTAAATTAAATTTATAGCGTTTATACAAAAATATATTCTATAAATATTGTTATATTACTTAAAAAGATAAATAATAGAATAAAAATAATTAAATGTGCATTTTTACTTGAATATATTAAAAATATTAATAGAGTTACCATTTCATTTACCTAGATAAAAAAAAAAAATTATCAATTTAAATTATGTAAGGTTAAAAAAAGTGGGTTCTATATAATATAAATTTATTAATGCATTTTTATTTTTTTTTTCTTTTGCATATTTTTTTATAATTTTTTTCAATCCTAATACATTTAATTGAATAATTCATAATTAGAAAATATTTATTTAAAAATTTTATCAATATTTTAAAATGCTCCAATTTTTAGATGAATTAAATTTATATTTTTGGAAAAATGGTTAATAAAATTTCAAAAAAAATCCTTTAAAATAATTATTTTTCATTCCATTCTACTATAATACATTTTAATAAAAATTTTGAATTTTACTATAACTTGTATAAATTTTATGTTTTAAAAATTTTAAATATTAATTTTATTTATAAATAGATATATTACTATAGCTTAGTTTAAAAAAATAATTGTGGCAATTTCTATAAAGAATCTTTTTATAAATAAAAATATAGCTTTTCACTATGGAAGCAAGTAATACAAGTACTACAGCAAGTACAAATGGAACAACTTTAGCTCCTTCTCAGTCGAGCATCATTAGCAGTTCTCTACCTTCAACTCCCACGCCAACAGTTACTTCCATGCCTTCGAATTCTACCACAGGAAGTCTAACATCAAGTATAACACCACATCCCACTAATTCAACCGTATCATCTAAAGGAACATCTTCGGCAGTTTTGGCATCCACTACACTTAGTGTACCTAATTCATCATATGTATCACCTAATATTACTTCACAATCTCCAGGTATTTCAGCATCTTCATCTTTTTCACCAACTACATCTATTACACCATCTCAGACTGCTTTGACACAAACATTTACGCCATCTGTAACAAATGGTATCGCACCTACTAGTCAAACGCAGATAACTACACCTGCAACCGCAACTTCATCCCATGCAGCAAATGTTTCAAGTGTCTCGAGAGATAATGTGACAGGCGTCAATAGTAGCAGTGCAAGCACAATGGCTCCTAGTTCAGGTCAAGGAGCAAGTTCATCATCTAATCAACTAACTCCATCCACTTCTGCATCTCCCATAGCTCTCGTAACATCTTCACCTGCATCCATATTTCAAGCTGCTATAGGCACATCAGCCCTTTCTTTTTTTACTATTTCTCCTCTTATAGTTATTATTTTAATAATAATTTATTTTTACTATAAAGTAAGTTCACATTTATATGTATATAATATTTAAATTTTTCTTCAATCGCTACTTAGATTAAAAAAATATTAATACAAGTGGATTCATTTCTATAAATTAAAAAATCTTTTTTTATAGGATAAGAGAATAAAAAGAAGGAATATAGTTAAACAATAAATAGAAAAATAAAAAAATTAAAAAAGTGAAGGCGATAGAAAGAGATATAAGAAAAATATACAAATTTTATTTTTTTTATTTTTTTATGTAAACATACAAAGAAGATGTTTATAAGTATAATTTTATAATTAATTTTAATAATTTCCGTTTTATTATATTTCTCTTTTTTTTTGTAATTTAATTTAAAGTTCTACTAATATTTAAAGTTCATTTTTGAAATAATTTTTAATATATATTATATATGGTGAAGAAATATATATAAATGAAATGCTCCTTAATGTTCCTTTAATACAAATTATGTTTTATGTGCTACATTTATAAAAACTTCTTATTTATACAAGTGCTTGTAATATATTCCTTAAAATAATAAAATAAAAACTAATTTTATGTATACATATGTCGGTAAATTTTATGAAGAAATTATTTATTAGTTTCTCGCTGATTTATTAATTGGCTGTTTAATGACTTTTCTAGGGTATTAAAGAGACAAGTTAATAAAGAGCATGCAGATAAAGATCTACTGATTTTCCTTTAATTACAATAATTAAAATTTTGAAATTGCAGTGAAGTTTAATGAAGTCAAGTTATTTAAGTACATTATTCTTTAAGAGTTAGATATGCATACAACATATAACAAAACTCTTAAATAAAAACATAAAAATATCATGTATAATAAAAATATGTTATTATATGACATTTTTGTAACATTTTATATGCATTTATTTAGTTAATCGTATATACTTTTTTTTTGAAAAAGTCTCCTTCCTCCTTTACTACAAACATTTTTCATTGAGTTTATATTTCAATAACAAAAATGTACCCCTGCAAACTGTAATAATTATCTTGTAAATAAAAGTCGCAAACTAATTATAAAAAAAAATAAAAGCAAACACAAATATATGTATAAATATTGGGAAAATATGTATTTTTCCCTTTAAGCATTTTCGAAAAGTGAAAGGTTATGATCCCATATGAGCTTTCATTTTCATACGATTTGAGCTTTTCGATAAGTACGCATCCCTTGTTGGCATGCATACAGGTTAATATATATCTCTATTAACCACTATAGTATTAAACAAACAAATTAATAAAGAACATGTATTAATAAACACACTGATTTTTGGTTTATATACTTATATTATATATAGGAATATTTGTTATAATGATCAATGAATAAATCTAACCAATTAATAAATCACACATATAACATTTAATTTGTACTAAGCAATTTTATACTTCTTAACAGCTACATATTTACTTTGACAAATATATATTCATTTACAAAAAATAAGTGTATTCTTTTAATTTAGAAATGCACACAAAATAATTGGGTTATAACAAACTAACAAATAGGAAAATTAAATTCTAAGTTATTCATTGTAATTTCAAATTATACAAATCGAATATAGTACAAACATTATACTTTTTATTTATTAAGAGAAGTAAAAAATTTTCTTATAAACATTATATATACATTAATTTTTTATATAAATAAAAATTAATTCTTTCTTAAATTCAAACGTGACAAAAATTAAAAAAAATGTTTTTTTTTTCTTTATATTTACAAAAGATATATAGAATAAGAAAAATATATTATATATATATTTTTTTTTTAACTAGCATTAGTACATAGATGACTTCTATTTTCATGACTAATAAGCTAACTTTATGCATTATAAAAGGTTAATAACGTCTTTTATAAACCACCCTTTCAGTGACTTTGGTAGAATATTTAACAATTAAATTAATAAAGAACACATAGAGAAGCCTCTTTTATTTTTAATTATTGTAAAAATATCTTTGTTATGAATAAGCAAAATTTATGTAATAACGTCATATAGGATGAAAAAGAAAATATATCACTTAATATAATATTTATATCTCATTGAATAGAAATATATAAATCCAAGGATTTTATTATTTCTACACTAATATTTTTTTTAAAAGAGCTCCTCATTTATTTTTATACAAATTTCTCCCTATTTTTATTAAAACAAAAATCCTCATTATACTGACTTATGATTAAGTACATATAATAATCTTTTTATATAAAATAACAAATTTAAGTAAGGGTTAATATCAATTTTTACAAAAATACATAAAAACCAAATATAAATAAAAACAAAATCCTTTTTATTTTTCCTTAAACTATGTATTTAATTTTTCATAGCTACAAAACTTATTAAATTGATAAAATTATATTCTCAAAAATATGAGTGCTAAAATTTACTCTATTAACTTGGATATTTATCACTTTTATTAAAGTCATTGAATAACCAATTAATAAAACAGAATGAAAAACAACAAATGAAATATTATAATCAAAAGGGTGCCCTATAAATGTTATTATTCGTTTCCACATAAAGTTATGAAGATTTGTAATGGAACTTTAAGAGTAATATCTGTATATTATTGATTTATTAATTTCCTTCCCAATGACTTTGCTAGAGTATTGAACGAACAAATTAATAAGGAGCATTAATAACTAAATATACATATTTCCAATATATATGTACTTATTTTTATTATATATAGTAATATTTTTAATATATAGCATTTAATTTGAAATAAATATTTCTGTATTGCTTAACAGACATATGTTTACTTTTATAAATGTGTTTTTATTTACTAAGAATAAGTGTATTCTTTTAATTAAAAACACACATACAAAATTTATAACAAATAACAAAAATTAAACTCTGATTTATTCAATGTTATTTCAAAATATATAATTTGAATACAACATAAACGTTATACTTTTTCATATATTAAGTTTTTAT
The DNA here is from genome assembly GCF_900005765.1 of Plasmodium relictum. Taxonomy (NCBI): domain Eukaryota; phylum Apicomplexa; class Aconoidasida; order Haemosporida; family Plasmodiidae; genus Plasmodium; species Plasmodium relictum. The sequence continues at coordinate 3,581 of NW_021628709.1, read as the reverse complement.
ATAAATAAAATTAATTCTCTTTTCAATTTGAACAAACTTCAACAAAAAAAAAAGTAATTTAATTTTTTTTTTTAAATTACAAAGATGTGTAAAAATAAAATAAAACAAAAAAAATATATCATTTTATTTTTTTTATTTAACTAGAGACAGTATATGGATGACTTATATTTTCCTGGCTGGTAGCTCATTTTATTTTACAAAAGGTTAATAATAATTTTTTTAATAACTAATTATAGAGGAAATGAAGTACAAATCTCTCTTACAAAGATAAAGCTCTTAGGTAATAAAGCTAAACCTATATATGAAATTCAACTTAGAAATTTAATTTAAAATGTTTTACTAGATATTATATATTTTGTTATTTTGTAAAAATTTATTTAATTTACTATTTAATTAACATAAAATATAACTTCTCTAAATAAAAATAATATAACATAAAAAAAATAAGTAGAGGCTGATTGATTTATTAATTGCCTGTTTAATGACTTTGATAGAGTATTGAACAAACAAATTAATAGAGCATGTATAACTAAATGTACGTTTTTATATGTATATATACTTATTTTTTTATTATATATATAATGGTTTTTTATGATGCATAATATTTAATTTGAATTAAATATTTTTTTATTACTTAACAGGTGTATATTTAGTTTTATAAATGAGTTTTTATTTAAAAGGAATTAGTATATTTTTTAATTAAAAACACACACACAATTTACAAATAACAAAAGTTAAAACTCTAATTTATTCAATGTTATTTCAATATATATATTGAATGCAACGTAAACATTATACTTTCTATACCAGTTTTTTTTGTTATGTAAATAAAAATTAATTCTCTTTTTAATTCGAACATCGACAGACAAAAAAAAAAAAAATATTTTTTTTTTTTTTTTTTACAAAGATGTATATACAATAAACTAAACAAAACAAAAAAAAAACTTTATATTTTTTTTTTCTTTTTTTTTTTAACTAGCATTAGTTCGTGGCTAACTTTTATTCTCCTGACTGGTAGCTCATTTTATTTTACAAAAGGTTAATAACAATTTTTCTATTAACCACTGATCTACATTCTCTTCATTAATTTATTTATTCAATACTCCAACAAATTATTTGAGCAGGTAATTAATAAATCAAGTATATAAGTACCCCTTTCAATTTATAATCTTCTATTTTTGTTACTCTATATTTGATTTATTAATTAGTCTTTCAAACAATTTTAACATAGTATTCAATAAACAAATTAAGAGAATGTAGAGAAATCTATACTTATTTTCTTTATGTTATTTTACTTTTATTTAAAAAAGTTATATTTAATGTTAAATTGATGTTAATTAAAAAAAATAATTCTTTACAAAACTAACAAATTATATATCATATAGTAATAATCATAAAAATAAATTAACACAAAACATATTTCTTAAAAAAATCTACGCGAAGTTTTTTTTTCTTTACATAGTTAAGTAGCTAATCCTATTAGATACTTTTTATTTTGTTAACACACGCGCATTTTTCATTCTTAAAGAGATTAATATATTCATTTGTTAATTACCGGTTCAATTACTTTGCTAGAGTATTGATTAATAAAGGATATTATTAATCTTTTATATGATTGGTTCATAAAAAAAATTTTAACCTTTTGTAAAACAAAATAAGCTACCAGTCAGGAAAATATAAGTCAATCATGCACTGATGCCAGTTAAAAAAAAAAAATATATATATATATAAAGTAATTTTTTTTGTTTATTTTATTTACATCTTTGTAATTAAAAAAAATAAAATAAAATTATTTTATTATTTTTTTGTCGATTGACATTCGTTCGAATTAAAAAAAGAATTAATTTTTACTTATATAAAAACTTTATTTATGAAAAAGTATAATGTTTATATTGTATTCAATGTGCATATTTTGAAATAACATTAAATAAATTAGAGCTTTAAATTTTGTTATTTGTAATAAATTGTGTGCTCTTGTTTTTAATTAAAAGATATAATTATTCTTTGTAAATAAAAACACATTTATAAAAATAAACATATATTTGTTAAGTAATACGGAATAATTTAATGTTAATATAAATATTATACATTATAAAATGCCATTATATATATAATAAAAATAAGTATATATATATATAAACGTATATTTAGTTATGCATGCTCTTAATTTGTTTGTTCAATACTCTATTAAAGTCTTTGAGCAGGCAATTAATAAATCAATAATAGTAATTGTTCGTGTGGAAAATAGTGAGTTAGCCATTCATTCTCTAATTTAAAAAAAAAAATATTTATTTTTTTTTAATCATATATAATGAAAATATTTGAGCTTAAGTTAAGTGCCTTTGTAAATTTTTGTAGTCAAATAAATTAGACTTTTTAATAAAAATTAAATTTTAAATTAAAAAGAAAAACAAAAAAGGATTTCTTTTTCATTATCATTTAATTTTACGTATTTTTAAAATACAATTAATAACTAAAAATAAATTTATTTGTTTGTTTTAATAAATTATTTTACATAATCAACAATCTTAATGACAATTTAAATTTTTAATAAAAACAAAAGCGTTTATTTTTATAAAAATAAATAAATGTTTCCAAAACAATAAATTCTCAGTTATGTAAATTATAAGTATGAAATTTACGTATTAATAGTGTAAATATATTTTTTACAATAAATAAAATTATTAGAGGCATCTCTATATTCCCTTTATTAATTTTTTTTTTTATTACTCTAATAAAATCATTGAACGATTCATTAATAAATCATTTGCCTTATATGGCATAATTACATAAGGAGTATTGGTTAATAAAAGGTATTATTAACCTTTTGTAGCATGCTAAGCTAGTTGCTAGTTGTATACGTACAAGTTAGCCATGCACTGACGCTAGTCCTATAAATTAAAAAAAAAAAAAAAAAAATATAAAATTATTTTTTTTTGTTTGTTTATTAATATATATATACATCTTTGTAATTATAAAAAAAAAATTAATTATATTTTTTTTTTATAAAGTTTTTTTTTTTTTGATGAGAGATCATGTTATGTTATGTTATGTTTTAATTTTTAGTGTAAATAAAAATTAAAAGGAATGAATGTTATGTTATGTTATGTTATGTTTTAATTTTTAGTGTAAATAAAAATTAAAAGAAAGAAATGTTAACTTATTAAAACTTAAGAGATAAGAGAAATATTTATGTATTATTCAATGTATATTTTTGAAATAACATTGAATATCATAAAATTTTGACTTAATAAATTGTTATAAATTATTTGTATGTTTTTAATTAAAAGAAGATATTAATTCTTTGTAAATAAAAACTCATTTATAACTGTTAATAGGTTTATTAAAAGATGCAGTAAAATTTAACTTCAATTAAATATTATGCATCATAAGAAAACTGTATATATATATATAATAAAAACTAATATATATATATAAACGTATACTTAGTTATACATGCTCTTTATTAATTTGTTTGTTTAATACTCTAGCAAAGTCATTAAATGGGCAATTAATAAATCAAGTATATAATTTCCATATAAATAAAACAAGTAAAAAATTCTATACATGCTTTTATTAAT
>NW_021628704.1:0-35002 GCF_900005765.1 Plasmodium relictum | reverse complement strand
AATTAATTATATTTTTAAAATATTTTTCAGTTTTTTTATATTTAAATTATCTTTTCATAAAATATATATATAAATAATATTTTTTGTATATATAATTCTTTAATTGATTAAATGATTCTAATTTTACATTGAAAAAAATTGTCACTTATATTTAAGTAATATTTAAACAATTTTTTGTTAGCTTGTTTTTGTTGTTAACAATTTTATATTCATCATTTTATATAAATTGTTAAAAAAAAATTTAAATGGTAATTTCTTTTTTTTTTAAAAGATAAAATTAATAGAGTAATTAATGAAAAATAATATAATATTTTATAAATGTAAAAAAATTAAATAAACATTAATTATTACTTTACTTTCCTCCTTTATTAAAAGTAGAAGAACTTATTTAATATTTGACCTTTAAAAGTCGTATTTTTTATAAACATAAAGTATGTTTAATTTTTATATTTAAGCAATGTGTAAAAATATCAAAGCAATTTAAAAAGTAGAAATATTAAATAGAGAAAAATGATTTATTCAAATAAATGCGTATGAAATACAAAAATGTGTTGCAATTTATATAAATAAAGTTTTAGAAATAAAAAAAATATCTCAGTAGTAAAATGTAATATTGTAAAATGACAAATTGAGAAAAACTTATGTCTTAATAAAAATGACAAAATAAACAAGAAAAAAAGGTTTCTATTAATTGTTTTTCTTTTAAATATTAATTATAAATTTACTTTAAAAAAATTTACATACTAAATATATTTCATATTAAATATAGAATAATAAAGTGAGTTATTCCAGCTTTTATGTGCATGCATTTATTTTATGAAATAATTTAAGCGGTATTAACAATACTTGTGAATTACTTAAAATTATAGCCAATCATTCATCTATATAAATTTAATTATTTCAAAAAAAAAAAAGAATAATCTTTTATTTTTTAATTTTTTTTTATTTGTAATATTACATCCTTTGTCTTATTACTCAAAGTAAACATAATTAAGATATGTGCTTAACCATCAATAAGAAAATTTTTTTTTGAATTTAATATATTTTTTTAAGGTCATAAATTTTCATAATTGGGCAAAGTTTTTTATATTAATTCTGAAGGTTAAAGAATGTATAAACCTTATTAAAAAAATAAATAAAATTAACATCTTAATTTAAAAGCATATAACAAGAAATATTATAATTAAAATGATAATCATTAAGTATTAAATATTGATGAATAAGCAGTATTATAGACCTATTCTAAATGATATTACAAAATGAATACTAAATGAATTAGTATTCATTTGTTCACGCATTGTACTCTAAGAGAATATATACATTAAAATACATGTCTGAGAATGTACAATTTTAAGTAAATGTATCCACAGAACAAATAACATACATTAATAAAAATAATTATATAAAAAAAAATATATATATATATATATATTTTGGGGTGTTATAGACAAAAAAAAATTATAAAAAAATAAAGTAAAAATAAATGTGCTTTTGAATAATTAATTTTGTTTATTTTTTTCTTGTTCTCTTAAAAAAATATTTAATTTTTTTTTTGTGCATGTGATATTTATTAATCATTGTATTATAAAGGATATATTAAAATGTACACAACTTTTTAGTTTATTTGTTAATTCAAATGATAAATAAACAATAAAACAAATATTATATATCTTTTATATATAGTCAATAACAATTTATTATAATTGATATTATAATAAAACTAGTAGAAATTACACTGCATACTTTTTATTAATCTGATTATTCGATAATTGATTTATTAATTAAACAATAACTTTGCTAAAGTATTGAACAAAAAAATTAATAAAGAGAATATAGAGATATATCTACTGATTTTATTTATTGTAAAAGAATCTATCTAATCCACTAATATGTAAATTTTATACATAAAATTTATATAACTGAGAAATTATTGTTTCATAGTTATTTAGTCGTTTCAATAAAAATACATCTTTATTTTTTCTAAGAAATTAAATCCTCCTCAAAATTATTATGTAAAATAATATATAAAAACATATAAATATATAGTTATTAATAGTATTTTAAAAATATGTAAATATTAAATATTAATAAAAATAAAGGATGATACTTTTTTTTCTTCTTTTCAATTTCTAATTTAATTTTTATTGCTTAGAAATTAATTTGTTTTGACAACAAAAATTTTATAAAAACATTTAAAAAACTAGCATCTAATCCGTAAAAAAAAAAATATATTTCTTTTTTTTTTTTAATGAATAAAAATAAATTTAACAAAATGAACACAAATGCAAAAAAAAAAAAAAAAAATTTTATATTTTTTTTTTAAACTAAATGTATGAAGAACTTTTTATTTTGTGTATTAACAAGTAACTATTATATTAAAAAAGGTTAATAATATATTTTACTAACCAAGTATAGAGAATTAAAAGGAGAAGCATATTTTATGCAAGTAGCAGCATATCATTATTCATGTTTCATGTTAACTAGCGTTGTTAAAAGGACGAATACTTTTGATGACACAATTTTTATAATAAAAGGCATCTGAGTCCCTGTATTTGGATTTCCATGAAGTATTTTAACATATAGTTGTTTTATTTATATGAATCAAAAGTTTCAAGAATATGTCACCAAGGAATTAAAAGCAAAAATATATCATACTAATGCTCATTATCCTAAAGGAAATGGTATTAATGAAAGTTCTCATAAAAGTCTTGATTATTTACTTAAAATTATATATGAAGAAAAAGATGCACATTTTGAAGAAATAGTTCAAAATACAGTATTCATTTACAATAATACACCTCATGGAGCTTCAGGAAAAACACTTCATTTTCCTATGTTTGGAATGGATTATATATGTCTTAATTTTTCAAAGTTATTACCTGAAATTATTTTTGAAATGAAAATTCTTTAAGTGATAGATGAAAACAAGTGAATAAGCATTCAAATAGACTCAAAGAAAATATAATAGTTACTTCGAAGAATATTAATGCAAGTTGTATTATTTCATATGAATTATCAGAATATGAAGGAAATCAAATGAAATATTACAGTGGAAATAATCCATATAAACCCTATTTCCCCACCCCCTCTCACCAAGTAAAAAAAATTGAATATGGAAATTTAAAAGTAATACTTATCTATTATAGAGATGAAAAAATTCAAATTCCATTTACAAAGATTAAACTTTTGGTCAATAGAAAAAGAGGCATATAAAATTCAGTTGAAAATTTTAATTCAAGTAAAAGAGAAACATAAAAAAAGGATTAATCTGATATATGAATTAAAACTTAAAAATTATTTTGAAATTTATAGAAAAATTAATGTTTCAACATACGAGTAATAATAATAAAGCAAATGAAGATATGCAAATAGGGTTTTATATTATAAAAGAAGCTAAAAAACAAAAAATAAGGTAATATCATTACTTTTCCCTAGTGGTAAAGCATGATCAATAAATAGTATTATAGATATTTCTGAATATCTAATAAAACAAATAAAAAATAGCTAGATGTTTAATTACGAATGCTAGAAAATTAATAAAATATATATATATATTTTTTTTTTAAGATACCATTTTTATTAGAGTATATTAAAATTTTGTGTTTTAGGGGGAATTATTTTTGTTTCAAGAATTTTTTTTATTATATATTTTAAAAGAAAATTTTTTTTTTTAAAATATATAATAAAAAAGAAAAAGGTGTGGGGTGTTTTAGTAAATTAATGATGTTTGATAAATCTTAATTGTTCTTTTTTTAGTGACTTTTTTTCATTATTATCATTGGCACATTTTACATTATGTTTTTTAAGAATTTTATTTTTTTTATATAAAACATTTATTTAATAATTAAGATTTAAAAGAATTATAAAATATGTAGAGTTAAAAATATATTTTATTATTAAGTCTCAAATGTTACATTAGATAAAGCAATTATTTTATAACAAGGATTTTAATTCCATATAATATACATATATTTTCTTTTAATAGTTAATTTCTAAGTAATAAATTAATTAGAAATCACTATACATATACTTTTTAATAATTTGTTTATTTAATGCTTTCTGGAAGCCATTAAAAATTCAATTAATAAATTACGTAACTAGGAATGGTTAAATGGAAACAAAGACATTACTAAAAAAAAATTCTTTTTTTTTAGAGAATTTGTTTTTTTTATATTATATTGTTTTGTGAGATATCTTAAATTTATTTTCAATTATTAAGTTAATGAATTTGAGATTAAAGATTTATTTTTTTTATGAATTACCTTAACTTGGAGAGTAAAAATATTCGAATAAAATATTCTTATAAAATGTATTTGTTTTTATATTATGCAAATTGTTTATTTTATATTAAATATATTTGATAAAGCATGCACCATTATAATTATTAAACAATAATTTAACTTTCATATTTGATATAAAAGTATATGATATGTATATTAACTTCTAATAATGAAGTTGAAGAAGAATGTAATAATTAATACAAAAAAAAAAAATGCTATAAAAGTGTAAATATATTTCATGAAAGTATCTGTTTTTGTCCATATACTTTCTTATTTTGCTTATTTTTTTTTTTTTTTTTTTTGTTATATAATTCCACTAATTCCAATTTTTTATAAACATTATTTCCTAATAATTATTCTTATTTAAAAATTATCATAATATTTATTATTGAAATATTTTAACAGTTTAATTATAATGGATTTTATTTTACTTTTTTTTAAATGATTAAAATTTACTAGATTAATACGAATTCTTTAGAATATAGATTTTTTAAAGAAATATAGAAGCATCTTTGAAAATTTAAATAGTTTTATGAAATATAGAAGACTAACATATTTAGTTAGATGTTTTGCATACAAGGATAAACGCAATAAATTACAACCTAAAATTTTAAGAAGTAAAAATAAAATAAAAAAATAAAAACAAAAATAAGGATGATAATACAATAGGCATGTTCTTATGATAATTTTAATAAAAAAACAAATATTAAAAAGGGTAAGTTAGAAAATATATAAACGATAAAATTAAATTTATTTTTACTATAGTTTCCAAGAGACTAAAAATAGAAACTATATAATAAAAATTAAGTTATAAGAAATAAATTAAAACATATATTATGTAAATAATTCTAGTAATATGTATAGTACAATAAGGGAACATTATTTAATATATCAGAGAAATATTTATAAATAATTAAATCACAACATATAAAAAAAATCTGTTAATTCATGTAAATATTATTTTTTTTTCATATAAATGTATATTCATTACTATTTAGAATCTTTTTTTTTTTAAATTTTTTTTATTAATTTGTCACATTTAAGCAAATATAAATTTAGAGATTCGAAAATAAAAATAACAATTTTGAAGTAAAAAACAATTAATCATGAAAAAATTAAAAATTTAATTTTAATAATAGTTTTACATATAAATTTTTCAATTAAAAAAAAATTACAAAAGAATATCTTTAAAATTTAAGCAAATTATGAATCTTCAATTCACTGAATTATTTAATTTTATGAATAATCGTAAATATAATTATTAAAAACGGAAGAAAAAAAAAAAATAAAAATAAAAATGAATAAACAAAAATTCAAATATATTCATATTTTGAGAATATATTAAATATAAAAAATTTGAATAAATAATATAGGAATTTTTTTTTTTTTTCTAATAGCAAAGATTGCTTGGCATAAAAAAGATAATATAGTTAACGATGAAACGTTTCAACATTTTTTTTTTAATAAAAAAAAAATTTTTATTACATAATTTATCTATTTTAGCTTCGTACATATTGGAATAATTTATTATTTAACAAATTGCTGAAATTACATAATGAATTATTTGCATTGTTAGAAAAAATTATAAAAATAGAGATATGCAATTTTTTTATTGTAAAAATGAACTGTAATTGAATTTATGAATAATAGGTTTAATTTAATTCAAAAATCTGTAATATATGTTTTTGTTTGATTCAATGTATGTTTACTTTAAATATTTCATTATGCTCAGATAAATTCCGTAAAAATAGTTTATGTTATTTAAAATTGATTGAATAAATATTAATGAAGACAAAAATATATATTTTATGATTTAATTTTATTTAAAGTTACTGTTGCAATAGTGACTTCTATTAAAAAAAAAAAAAGAAACGAAATAAAAAGTATAACAAAAATTCATAAATTTGATCCTATATAATAAATTCAATATTAAAAATAAAATCAAAGTAGTACTTTAATTTTTAATTGCAATTTTCTATTCATATTTTTATATAAAAAAATTTTTTAAAAAATGATATAATAAAGCAATTATTTTACGTAATGTTTTAACTTAATTTTAAAGATATTGCTTATCAAATATTCCTTTGAGATTATATATTGGCATACATTCTTTATATTGCATGTGGTTAAAAAAAATGTTAAACAAAAAAAAAGAGAAAATTTAACAATCATTAGAAATCTATTATATTTTTACAAATGTTTTTATTCATAATAAATAAAACATTTTATTTTATTGTATAATTTATTTTATTCTATTAAAATTAATAATAATAAAGTTAAATTATTTTTTCAAAAAATGAAAATTTCAAATATATTTATTGTTCTTGTTCTTTTGTCAATTACGAATTTATTAAAAACATGTTTATCTGTAGAAAAAAATTTACTGGAAAAGTTCAGAGCTTTAGAGAAATCTAGCGATAAAATGAATAAAAAAAAAAAAAATAAAATAATTGCCGCATGTTTAGGTGTAGGTTTAGTAGCAATTGCAGTAGCCACGGGAGTAGGACTTATCATTTATAAGAAAAATTCAAAAAAAAGAAATTCACGTACCGATGTTCCTCTAAATAGAAAAAAATACGGAGAAGAAGGAAATAAACATTCTAGTAAGGAAAGTTTTAAGAAAATGGTATTTAATTTAGCTACGAAACAGTTTAGTGATATGAGTTATGATGAAAAATTAAATATGATTAAAGATAAAAATTATTTTAGAGAAATGATTAAAGAACTAGCAGAAAAAGAAAATATTTCAATTAGCAAATATGAAGTGGACAACATAATTAATCATATCAATTCAGGTCTCAAGGATAAATTTGATTTGTTTTTAAATAATAATCGTAATAAAGACGTAATGCTCAGTATTGAAAATGAAGCGCTCAATGAATTGGAACATTTTTTTAATAATTTAAGTGAAGAAAAAAAAATTTTCACTTCGTTTCCTTATAAGTTTGTGAGTGACACTATTAAAAGTGCTGCAACAAGTAAAGGGATAATACTTTCAAAAGAAGAATTAGAACCTTTGATTGACAATGTGAATTTTAAATTATTTTTTTTAAATTAATGATTTTAAAGTGAATATTTAAATGCATAATATGTATATATGAGTTTAAAGCAATATTCTGAATTTTTTTTTTAATTTATAAATAATCTTCATAACTAGAACCATCTAAGTATAAATTATAATATGTAAATGTTTTTAGGAAAATATACAGATATTATCAGATAAAAAATATTAAAGTGTAACCATATGTACAACATTAAAACAAAAAATTCGAAGTTATAATAATATAAAACAAAATTTTTTATTATAATTAGATATAAAAATATATGTTTTCATATATATATATAAGTAACAAAAGAATATGATTGAATAACTTATGAAACAGCATTTATGAATATATCGAACTTATATCATTTACATTATACTAGTAGGATGTAAAATAGTTGTATGTTTCTGCTTATTTTATAAAGAAAATTGAGTGATAATAATTTTTTTAATACAAAATCATCATATTCATAAACTATATTAGGACAAAATTACAAATATTCAATATTTAAAATTTTCATGATTCTGCAATTTTTACAAAGGCATGGTATGTATTCAATTGGAAAATTATAAATAATTGTTTCCTTTTAAGTATAAAAATAATTACAATTAAAAATTTTACACATAAAAAAAGAAAAAAAAATTATAGTCAATATATATTTATTTATATATATATTTTTAAATTTATATAGTAAAATATCTATCTTTTTTTTTTCTTTTTAAATACTAAAATAATTCTTACTTTTTTTTTATTTTTTCTAATAAAAATAAATATTTTAAAGTTACTATTTTATAGAATTAATAGGAAGTTAACAGCATATTTTTTACTTTTTTAAATATAATTTAAGAGGTTAATATAAATTAAAAATATACTATGAATTGTAATTTTTTGAACAATTCTTTTTCTTCTATTATTTATATTAGTAGAATTGAAGTTAATATTTTTTTGAATTATTATTTTAATACTTTAAATTAATTATAAAAATAACTTTAATAATAAAAATAATCATAAAAAAATATTGAAATACTTACATAAAGCTGGGAACATTTTAAATAATCGAAGTAACTTTACGAAAAATTATATTATTCATACAAACTCAAAAAATATAATAGTAATTATTTTAAATAATATGATGTTTTAGGGAACGGGAAAAAAAAATTAAAAACTTTTAATTTATAATATTATCGTCAATTTAAATAGTAATATATGTAGATGATTATATATATTTTTATTATAAAATTTTTATTACTAAAATATAGAAAACTTAAATTACAAATGAAATTAAGATAATATAAATATGTCTTTATATAAACGTAAATATATAATAATATTAAGATTTTAGAATTTTTTAATACATTTTTTCAAATATATTGTAATATTGAAGTTCAAATAAAAATTTAAGTCTTTATACTTAACTATTTTTTTTATTTAAAATAATTTTTTTATTAATAGTTAATTATCAAAAATAAATAATTTAAATATTTTAAATATAAATTTATATATGAGATTTGTCTATTGACAAATATTTTAATTTTCAAAATAATTTAATTTTTCAAAATTATAAAAGACATATGTATATTTCAACTAAAAAAAAAGTAGAAATAATTTATATTATATTAAGAAGTGACATTTTTCAAAATTAAATTAATAATTAAATCTTCTGTATAATTTATAAAAAATTTATTATACTTAACCAATACTTTGCTTTAAAAATAATTTAAAAAAAATATATTGTATTAATCTCATTTTTTTTAATAAATTATCATATTGATATATAATTTTTTCAATGTTAATAATTTAAAGGGAATACATGTGGATTATATTTTAATTCTTCTGAAATATAAGTAATATGCATTTTACTCAAAAAAATTACATAATGATATAATTTAAATAAAGTGATTTTTTTATATATTTATTTACTTAAAATATACAATATAATAATTAAATTATGACTAATTTTAGACAAATTAATAATTAAGGTACTATGCATGAATAATAAGTTAAAATTTTTTTTTTATTAAGGTATATAAATGCATAGAATAAGTTTTGATCAAATAATATAATAAGGTGTTTTATTTTTCCTTAAAAATTTTTTGACATAGGAAAAATTTATAATTCATCACAGAATGAAAAGTTATCATTAGTTTAACAAACATCCTAATTAACATCGAAATGTAAATTTTCATTTATTCATTTACGAATGTGATTTTATATTTTAAATTTTTTAGAAAAAAAAAAGAAATAGATAAAATGTAGACTTATTCTTTATATTTAATTTGATTGTTTTGTTTAAATAGTAAATAATAAGTTCATGATAAATTATATTTAAGATATGTATTGTAAAGAATAAATAATATATAAATAAGTTATTTTATATAATTATTCGATACTTTTTATTAAGTAAAATAGATAGTTTAAATAGAAGATATTTTTATTTTTGTTGTTATTTTGTTAAAATGATAAGTTATTTTCATTATATTATATCTCATTTCTAGTTAACATTCTAATATATAACTACTTATAATATGACTTTTTTTTTTGTTTCTTTTTTTAATATTACATATACTTTATATATTTGCTTCAAATTTTATTGTGATATTAAAATTCACTTTTTATTACTTAAAGTTTATTATACTTCAGAAAAAAATTAATAAGAATTAAGTTCATTCCTTAGATTTATTTTATTTTTAAAATAATGTTTGTATTATTATAAGAAAAGAGTTTATATTCTTTTCTAAAGTATTGATTTATTAATAGGCTGTCCCATGGCTTTGTTGAAGTATTGAATAAACAAATTAATAAAGAGCAAATAGAAATGTCTCTATTTATTTTAATTATGATAAAAATATATTAATACCACAAGTGAGTAAACTTAATACATATAATTTACATAACCATTCATAATTTTAGAGGAATTTAATTACTGTAATAAAAATTATCCTTATTTTTAATAAAAATTAAAATCCTCATTAAAACTATTAATTATATATAAAGTAAATTTTTAAAACAAACTAACAAAATTAAATTATATTATTAACATTATTTCAAAAATATGTAAAAATTAAATACTAATAAAAAAAAAATCCTTTTGTTTTTCTTTTAAGACTCCGACGAATTCAATTTTTTTTATTATTTAAAGATTAATTAAACTTGACCAATTATTGCACGTCAATTTATTTACTCATAAATAAAAAAAAAAAGTACAAAAATATAAAAAATAATAATTCCTCTTTTTTTTTTTTTTCTTAACTAAAGAATGCACATAGTTTTTTTATTTTCCGTATAAATTATTAATTATTGCTTCATAGAAAGTTAATAATATCTTTTGTTAATTATACTCCATCGCCTAGGGGAAGCAATGAGACCACTTAATATTATTTTCTTTAACTTGTTCTAATAATTCAAGTCTCTTCTATATTTCATCATTAGTCTTTCTATTCTTACTATTAATATTTTCATAATGTAATATATTGCTTCCTCCATAAATGTCAAAACCATCTTTAAGTTTCAATGCCTTCATAGATTTTTATTTCCTTTTATGCTTATTGGTCACCTGTACAAGATTCTTCAATTGTACTTAGTATATCTCTTTAGTTTTATTACCTAACAATTTAATATTTGTTAGAGGAATTTGTATTTTTTTTATATATATAATAAATAGGTATTAATTTAAAATTTCCATCTTCGATTTTAGTTAATATATGAGGGAAGGATAAATGTTGTTTATATTATATAATTGCACTATAATGTTTCATTTTATTCCTTTCATATTCAGAAAATTCATAAAAAATAATATATCAAATATTAATATCTGTAGTTGTAACTGTTCATTTCCTTTTGAGTCTATTTTAAATCTTCATTTACTTGTTTCCATATATAATTTAAAAGAATCACTTCTATTTCTGAAGTAGTTTCAGGTACTAACTTTGAAAAACTAGGACATATATAATTCATTCCAAACATAGAAAAATATGGTATTTCTCCTATGGTATCATGTGGTATATTGTTATATTATTAACACTGAGTTTTTATACTATTTCTTCAAAGTGTATATCTGATTCTTTATATATGATTTTAAGTATATAATCAAGATTTTTGAAAATTTTCATTAATACTATTTTCTTGATGATAATATTTGCTGGAATGATATAATTTTTTTTATAATTTTTTAGTAAATGGTTAAATATATTATTAACTCTTTGTAATACAATAGTTGTTCGTACGGAAAATAGAGAATCAAATATTCATTCTCTAGTCTTAAAAAAAAGGAAAAGATATATTTTTTTTGATACATAAGAAAGAAATATTTGAATAAAATATTTTTGTAAAATTTTTATTGTTAAATTGAATTAATTTTTAAACAATAAAAATTAAATTCGAAATTAAAAAGAAAAAAGGTATTTTGTTTTTATTAATGTTTAATTTTTTTTTCCTTTTTTTTCTTTTATAGAGATTGTTAACTATAATTAAAATTTATTATTTTATTTTATTTTAAAAGATCATTGCATGCAATCAATAGTTTTAACGAGGATATATATTTTTAATAAAAATAAAGATGTACTTTTATTAAATAAATACCTCAAGAACAATAATTTCTCAATTATATAAAATATGCATATAAAGTTTGTACTATTTTGGTATCAATACAATTTTACAATTAAAATTAGTAAAGATCATTATGCATGCTCTTTTTTAATATGCTTGTTCAGTATTTTAACATAGTCTTAGAAATCACAATTAATCTATGTGGTATTTATAATTAACTCAAAATATATTAACTTAATATTTTATTATTAATACACTGATTTATATGGAGTATATAAAATTTAATAAAAATTCTTATTTATATTAAAGCTTCGTAGGATCGACTTATAAAATCACTTCTTTATTAATGAAATATTCTTTTATAACAATAAGATTTCCTAAAAACTATAATTTTTATCAAAAGTTTATATTTTTTTAAATAAAAATTAATTCTCCACTAAATATTAAAAAAAAAAAATAAAATAAAATTGAATATAACAAAAATAATGCCCCAACTAAAAAAAAAGTAAAATTTTTTATCTATACAATTTTTGAAGTTGCCCAAAATACTTCAAAAATTACATTAACTTATATTTTTACTTCATTTATTTTTTTATTAATAATTCACAAAAGGTTAATAATATCCCTTATTAATTAGTGGGTTTTAATTTTTTTTACTAGGAGTTTTAATTAATCATAAAAACATAATACATATGTAACTCTATTATTTTAACAATTAATTAAAAATATATAAAATCATTTATATTTTATATACTTAATATCAAATAATGTTAATTTTTTTTTAAATAGTCACAACTCATATATATAATCAGGTAAAATATGATTAATCTCATTATATAAATACATTGCAAAATTAATAAAACTTTATAAAATTATTTAATAGTAGTATAGAAAATAATATGTTAAAAATTATAAATAAAATGCCTTTTTGTAAATAAATTATTCAAAGAAGTAAAATGTTTCCTATAAAAAAAGCTATCTTGAAAATGTACGAATTATTGTGAAATATATATATAAATGCAGTACAAATATTTATACATTAGAAAAACGTTTTAATTTTTTTAAAATAATTCTCTTAAATACTTATTTTAAATTTTTTAAAACTTTAATATAAGTTGTTTTTAATAAAATTATATCTTGTTTAATATTTTTTAAAAATATAATTCATAATTACATGAAACGTTTAAACGAAAAAAATTATTATTTTTTTTTTATATAGCACTTTAACAGTAAATTTTAATTTGATTAAAAATATATAACACAATTATGAAAAAAATTTAAAAATAAAAAAAAAAGTGCAAAAATAAAATTTAATTTTTTATTTTTATTATATTTTTATAAAACACTTAGCTTTTATAAGAAATAATAGAAATTTTAACAAAATATCTTTATATGGAATAATAAAT
Organism: Plasmodium relictum; assembly: GCF_900005765.1. NCBI lineage: Eukaryota > Apicomplexa > Aconoidasida > Haemosporida > Plasmodiidae > Plasmodium > Plasmodium relictum. The sequence goes on along the minus strand of NW_021628704.1, from coordinate 21,727 downwards.
ATAAATGCATGCACATAAAGTAGATAACATTTTAACGCTAAAAAAAAAGAATTTTATTTATAAAATAAAAAAAAATTTTGTATAAATATATAAATATAAAAAAAAAAAATTTATTTTTAAATTAATATCATTATAAAAAAAATAAATATTTTTTATTTATATGCCTTTTTGTTTCATTAAAAATGAAATTCTTAAAAGTACTTAGCTTTTTTTTTCTTATTTCAGTTGTAATAATACCATGCTTTTGCCATTATACAAACTTAAGCGTGGATCATCAAATAATAGATGAAAGACTTGAGCATAAAAAAAAAAAGAATGATATAATTGCTGCGTCATTGATATTTGGGGCAACCGCAATAATCGTAGGTGGTATACTTGGATTGGCTATTTATGAACGAAGATCTGAAGATAAATTCAGAAATAAGGTTTTAGATGTAATAGATCATCATATGGATAAAGATTCTTCAATTTCGGCTAGCGTTTTAATTCCCTAGGAAATTGTAGAGAATTTTTTTTTCTGAAAAGTATTGAAATATTATAAATACAGAGACTTATTATAATTTATAGTGTATGCTTATAATTATTTTTGAATTATTTCAACAAATTATAACCTACTAAAATTTTGATTTTTTTTAGATTAGTATATTTATGTAGTTTGTGTAAGATTTAATGTGAGATAAGTCCTTATTTTTTTGATTTTCAATATATTTTTTGCTAGATAAAATTATTCTAATATTATGATAAAAAAAAACATTATATAGAAAATATTTAATTTTTAATTTTTACTTTTTTTTTTTTTTCTAATATTTAATACAAATAGTTCTTTATATATATATATTAGAATAAATAAACTATAAAAAATATTAAAATAATTTTAGAACAATAAGTTATGATAATTGAATAATATTCTTTCTATTTATTAAATTGAATAAATGTTCATAGATATTTATAATATCATGTTTAATTAATAATTTAATAAATTTACAAATGATAACTTAAAAAATTTGAATAATTATATATGTATAAGTGATGCTTTATCACTAAGGTATAAATAAAAGTATGAAACTATTTTATGTGAGATATTGTGATTTTAGTAAAAAGATAAATATATCATAAGATTGAATTATTGTATATCATCAAGAAGGAAAACATAACTTTAACCTTTTTTATGTTTAATTTTATATTGTATCTATGCTATTCTTATGAAATGAATAATAATAAATTATTTTATCCTTTTTTTTTTTTACATGAAGTTTATTTTATAGGAATAATTAAAAAATATTGCTTTTCAAATTTTGCTAATTTATGGAATACATTTTTTTTTTTTTATTTTATTATGGAATATTCATTTTTAAAAAATAATGTGAAGTAAATATAAAGAATAATAATATATTAACATAATAATTGAAAAAAAAAAAAAAAAAAAAATGAAATCTACATAAGAAAAAGACCAATAGAATGAGGAATAAAAAGATAAAATTTTAAGTATATATAAAATTAAACTAGAGTAAAAATTAAAAATGATAATAACAATATTTTAATAATATTATATATAATATGGCATCTATTCATTTATATAATATACATTTTTATTTTTAATTAATTAAAATTATTTTATATTAATATCCCTCGACTTTATTTTGAGTTATGATTTTGTTCTTATTGAATTGATGCATACTTATATATAGTCGTAATTTTAATGATAAAATAAAGATAAAAAATGTAGTTTATAAAATAATCATTTAATTAATATGAGGATTATTAAATTATGTATCCTACACCTTTTTAAAGAATTCAGATGTTAAATTTAATTATTATTTAAATAGCATGCATATGCAGATTATCTCTACATATGCTTAGAATATCTTTAAAAAAACATTAGGATAATAAAATGTGTAATAAAAACAAATATTATAATTTAATATTATTATTCTTAATATTATAAATACAATCAATTACTAAATTCTCTAATTAAACACTAAGATATATAACAAAAAGTATTATATTTATTTTTCTTGAAAATATCCATATCATACTAAGAATATTATTCATCCATAAAGAAAAAATGATATATCCTTTTCTTTTTAGATAAAAGTATCAATAAAAAAAATTATTTATATTTGTCTCATTAAAACGTTTTAAGGTATCTAATTATTTATTGAATTAATATACAAATGTGTCTTTAGTTGACTTTCTAAATATATTCTTAAAATCCAAAAAAAGGTTTAGTAACTCTTTTATTAAATAATTATAATAAGAAATATAGTACTCACTGTTAGTTATAAAATAAGTAATGAAATCGATTATATCTTTTAATTTTTTATTTAGTGATAATAGACATGAATACTGTAGAACAAGTAAGACATATAAACTGTATTTTAAGTGAAATAATAATTGTAAATATATGATATAATAATACACTATAAAAATAAACTTAAATAGGGATTGCTTATATGTATTGGTGCAATAATATTTAATTAATGTATGTATATGAAATGATATAAACTACAAATTATTTTTTTTAATAAAATTAAATAAGTTATACTTAATATTTATTAATATATATATATTACCATTTTTTTTTTAAAATATTGTTATAAATGAAAGAAAAAAATACCAATAAAAATATAGTAAAAGTATATGAAATATGCCTAAAATTAAAAAGAATAAATCTTTAATCCTATATATACTATTAAAAAAAAAAAAAAATTAGAGGTTATATACTCTTTAAGCAAAAATTCTTTAAAATGTATGTATTATTATTAGTGAAATTATCATGGTGGAAATTATGAAAAATAATTGCACCTTTCAGTATTAAGTAATGAATGAAAAAAAATAAATAAATTACAATTAAAATATATTTTACTAGAAATATGGTTTTATCATACTACAGTATTTTTATTAAAATTATGTGTTGTGGTACATCTAAATACTACAACTTTTTATAGAAAAAAAGAGAAAATGGTAACAAATACAAAAAAAGAAAATTAGTTCATAAAAATTGATGAAATTATTTAAAAAATTATTATTTATCTATGGATACTTTTACATTAGGAAATAAAAATCATAAACATTTTTTATTAAAATAAATTTTTAAGAATATCAAATGTAATTATTAAAAATAAAATATCATTATTTGATATTTTTTTCAATAAATAGAACAGTAACATTTCTATAACATTTAATTAAATATAAAATAAGTATACATCTAAAAATATATATATAATATCATAATAAACATTTATTTTTTTTTTTCTTAAAACATATACTAAAATGCTATTTAATAATATAAACTCGGTTATATTAAAATAAAAAGATAACTAATAATTAAAAAATAAAATAAAAAATGTGTAAAATATAAAACTTTAACAATTTATTTTTAAATTATTTTTTCCGCATATATATATATACTTTTAATGAAATATATATATAAATAACTTGTTTCAATATATAGGATAAATATAAAAAAAAAAAAAAGTTAAAATTATTATATATTAATTCTGAAACTTAAATTTTCAAGATTATTATTATGTATTTAACATTTATTTTTTTCTGGAAATATTTTTTTTAAATGAAAATTATAAATATTAAAAAATTAAAATTTATTAACAAATTTTTATATGCATATATATTTATTTTTTTAATTGAATATTTTGTCTTTTTTTATTTTCCTATTTTGTCTAATTTTACTTTTTTAATGTATATAAGAAATAAAAAATACTTATAGTTTTACTTTTCTTTTTTTATACTATGAAAATCATTTGCATATAATTAAAATAAAAAATAAAAGAATATCATATGGATTAATTTTTCATAATTTTTTTTTTATTCTAATGTTTCAGTCCTAAAAGTTAATATCGTAATATTATTTCATTTTTAATTATTTTAATCTTCTATTATTTTTCGATTCATCTTAAATATTTGAGTTATTTATCTAAACAATATTTTTTTTTTTCTTTAATTTTTAATAAAATTCTTCCTATTTATTTATTCAAAAATATGTCAACTAATTTTATAAAAAAATAAATATTGATATTTTTCTTGGCATTTTTCTCCACATGGAAATAAATATTGAAGAAAAAACTTAAAATTTCTTTTATATTAACTTTTTTGTTAATTTTCTATAGGAGCTATTAAATAAATATTTCTTTTTTATTATGAGAAAACATATTTTTTTTTATTTTATATTTGTAAATATATCCTTTAAGATTTGTAATATTTTTTATATAAAAACTACATAAATATTTTTTAATTAAAAAGTTTCATATATTTTTTTATAAACAATGTTTTCCTATATTTCTTTAAAAAAGAAAGTAAATAATGAGAAAACAAAAAATTACACATTCTTTAATAAATATTATTATATTATTCTACTTAATTTTTTAAAAATAAATTAACTTTACATTTGATCAACTTTTAATTAAATTCTTTCTTATTTTATTTTATATATCTGTTTCTCCATGCATACATTTATATAATTATTTTATTCCTATTTTATTAAAGCATATAATCTTTATTCTGCTTTTATTATAGTTTTACCCTATTATTATTAGATTTATTTTCCAATTTATATAATTTCACAAAATTTCTTTTATATGAGATTTTCAGTTATAAATAAAAAAAAAAAAAAAGTAATAATTCTTATAAATAAGTTATTTTTAATTTAAATAAATTCTCTAAATATTTTAAAGAAGATACAGATATTCTTTATTTTCAGAATTTTATTAGAATGATATTTTTCTGCTTTGCCTTTACCATTAAAATAATACTAGCTCATAATTTAATTTTAATTTAAATAGTTAAAAAGTTTATTTATTTTTTTTTTTTTATATTTTTTTGAATTTAATTAGATAAAATGATTAATATAACTAAAGATGTAATAAATACTAAATATTTTCTTAACTTTTTTTTTTTTACTTCTTCAAGTATTAATAAAGATGATTAATAAATTTAAAACTCACAGCTTACATTTATTTAATGAAATATAAAAATAATATAAATATTTGAAAAAAATATATATAATAAAGGAAAAAAATGAACTATTAAAATTTTTAAGTATAAAAGTGCAAATAATTATTTTAAACTTAAACATTCTAAAATTTTAAGAAATAAATTAAAAAAAAAACATTCATTAAAAATAAAGAATATGATAAAAATAGAAGCAATATAATTTATAATATTAATAAACAAAAAGATTGTTAAAGTTACAGGTGCAATATTAATTATTATGACAAAAAAAAATTTCAAAAACAAGGGATAAAGTGATTTAAGTTAGATCATTATAATATATTAATAGATATAATTAATAAAGATTCTGCTTTAATGATATAAGCAAAAAAATGTGCAAACATTTTATTAAGGAAACAAACTAGTGGAAATTATGCATACTCACGCATCATTTTTTTACATATAAATAAAGTTGCAATAAATAATACATGAAAAAAAAAAAAATAAATAAAACAAAAATAATAATATAAATAGTTCAAAACGTATAATTTAATTATGTTAATAATTATAACATTGAATGTGCTATAACAACAGTGCAATATTCAGTGATATGCAACTATTTTTTTATAAATTATAAACGGTTCAATGAAAATTACATAAAGAAAAAATAAAGTAAAAAAGAAAAAAGAATAAAACTATAGATGATTCATAAATTATAATTTAAATAATAAGCATTTGCAATTTTGAAAATTTAATATATTTAAATTATTTCAATTGTCTCAATGATAGTGCAATAAGCTAAATAGCACCAGGCAATTTTTTTATAAATTAACAATATTATATAAAAAATTACTTTAAAAAAAAAGAAACAAAATAGGAGAAAAATAAAAACAAATATAATGATAAAATAAAATTTTTTTAAAGTTAATAACAATGATTATGTAAAAGTATTAAATGAATTTTCAGTGCATTAACAGGATAGCTTAATATTAATGTAAAAGAAACTTTTTATTAAGATTGTTTATTATATATATATGAAATGAACAAGAAAAAACTAAATAATGTAAATTTTGTAAACAGAAAATAATACCAAAAACAAAAGAAGAAAAAATAAAATAAAAAATGAAGGATATTACTATAATTCATTATTTTATGTCTAATCTTTATCATTTATTCAATAATGGAAAAGAAAATAAAAAAAAAGGAAAATAATTAAATTGAATAATTAAAAAATTTTGCAAAATTTCATTAGGACTCGTTTTGAAAAATTATTAATATTGTTATACGCACTTTTAAAATGAATAAAATGTTATATTTGATTCATTTATTAGAAAAAATATAATAATATTTAGTTAATTTTAATTTCTAAGATTAAAATTATTGATATATTTAAATTAATTAAATTTTTTTTTTAAAGATCACTAAATTACAAAAACTTAATTTTCATTTATTATAAACTACAATTAGTTAAAGAAAAAAAAAAATGTAACTTTTTTCAATTAATTTGATATTTATAATTATAGGTAAAAAGATTTCTTTTTTTCATTTAAAAAAATTATTATGTAAATGTAAAGATATCAATATTATATTAAAAAAAAGAGTTAAAAAATAATCTAACAGATGATAATGTTCTCTACTTCATCTTATTTTTTAAATATGAAATTTTTTTTCATTATTTTGTAATAAATATTTTATCTTTCATTTTTCTTTCAATTTTGAATATATTTGTGCTTATTATTTTATATAATAATTGTCTTTATTATTCTAGTTAAGATTTTTTATATATAATAAACATGATTTAATGCCATAATTCGTTAAATTTAATCTATTATAAAAAAAATATATACACGTATATTTTTCTTTACAATTATTCCTTCAAAAATAAAATTTTTTTGTAATTTTTCTTAACGTCTTTTTAATTTAAAATAAATTTCTATTAAGTAGATTTTAATTTAATTTTACAACAATTTACTTATATTCTTTTATTCTATATATATATAAATATATACGTATAATTTTATTACTAATTTTACATATGCATTCATGTCCTAATTATAAGTTAAAAAGAGGTAGAATTCATATCTTTTTAAAAAAAAATTTTAAAAAAATATTATGAACTCATATATATGTAAATAATATATACACCAAGTTTAGAAAAAATAAGTATAAAACTTTTAAACATACAAAGAAACAAAAAAAAAAAAAATCATTAGAACTATCTTCATTATGACAAGCGGAAACTTTTCTATGATTCTTTTGAATATCGCTCTTGTCCTTTTTGGTAATATAGCATGCATATACGTGAATATTTATATTTTTATTATATTTATTTGAAAAAATACAAATTATATTATATAAATGTGAATTTGTTTTAATTTTTGCTATATATTTATATAGGTATAAGTTATTCGGAAAGAGATGGATCAAATAATAATACTTTAGAAACAAATTTAAATAATAACACAGGGAGGGGAAATCTTGATTCTCAAAATTCTTTATTATTTAAAGATGAATATAATGCTGATGACTTTTATTTGAATATTCAAGATGATATATTACAAGAATCTAACAATCCACAAGTGTATAATCTAAAAGGTCCCAGAGGAGGAAACCCATCACATGATCATATACTTAAGGAACGTCCTTTAAAAATATTAAGAGGACAATTATATGTTCAACGAAGAAAATTGTTACATATGAAGAAAAAAGTAGATGAAATTCATAAAACCTTAAGTCAGAGATTGGAAAAATTTTGTACACTTCCAGAAAGAGGATACTCTTTCCATAATTTTGCAAATGTTGATGATGGAGCTAATGATATATATGGCATGTCATATGAAAACAACACGGAGTACAGTAATGTGATAATTTATAGTAGACAAATCATAAAATATTTGAATCAAAAAAAGCATACTAAGGAAGTTTACACTAGTGCATTCTTACCAACTATACAGAAAAATATAGCACTTCAACGTTATATTAAAAATACAATTGATGAATGTTTAAATTTAATAGAATTTATTCATAAAAAAAAAGGAAAAATTGACAATATAGGAGAATATTTGAAAGAAAACAATACAAATACCTCTGTGGCCTTATATTCACATGATAATGGAAGTAATGGTATTTTTAGCAGTACAACAGCTAAAATAACTTTTGGTATATTAGGTTGTTTACTTGTTAGTGGTGGTATAGCATTTGCTTTTTATTATAAAAAAATAATGCTCAAAAATTGAAATTAAAAGTAACATGTAATATGAATAATGTAAATATAGTAATGATTTATGTTACTTAAATCAAAAAGAAGTTATCAGTGTGGTATTTCAAAAAAATTAACATTTAAAGAGAATTGAGAAAAAATTCAGTAATAATTTTTAAACTATATAATCTTCTAATATTTATTTGTGACTGTTTCATTTATAATTTTATCATATTTACATTAATTTGTTTTGTTTATTTCCCATATATGTTGTATTACTTCTCCAAGATATAAATGTATTTTGCTTTGATCTTTTTCATTTTTCCGTGATTTTCTTCTAAATTTTTTATTTAATAGATATTATATACTAAAAAAAAAATAGTAAGTAAAAATTAGTACATATTTATTAGTCTTTATATCAGTTACAACTACAGATATAAAAAATATATTATTATTTTTATTAGTTTGTGTGTAAATTTTTTATTATTAATAGTTGATTTATTAATTAGTTATTTAATGACTTTAAAACAGTATTTAACATATAAATCTATAAAAAACATGTAGAGTTGTCTTTACTAATTTTAATTCTTATAAAAATTATATTTTTGTCACAAATATATAAACCTTATATATATAGTTTACATAAATATCAATTATTTACTTTGATAAAAATTTATTATTATTCTTTTCAAATTTAAATCCTCATTAAAATTATTGATAATATATAATGTAATATTTAAAAAAAATAATAATAAATTTAAGTTAAAAGTACAGATAGTTTTTCAAAAAAAAACATGTAAAGATTAAACATTAATAAAAACAAAATCCTATCTTTTTTTATTAATTTAGAATTTAACTTTTATTGTTTCAAAAATTAATTTGATTGAAAAAATTAATTTCCCTAAGAATAATTCTATTATTGAACAACAAAAAAAAAGTATTTTTCTCTACAATTGAAACTAAACAAAATAATAAATATCAAAAGGAATTTAAAAAAAAAAAAATAGTAATAATAAATTTCCAGTTTTTTTTTTTTTTACAAATAAAAATGGTATGCATTAAATGTGCATATTTATGATATATATAGTCTCAATTTATGGGTTTTTAAAATCTAAAGAGTTTCATTTTGTATGTATAATCTATTAATTGGCTATCCAATGACACATCTAAAGTTTGAATAAACAAATTTATAGAGAGCATGCAGAGAGATTTATATTAACTGTAATATTATTACAAATGATAGTTAATTCCCTATAAATTATACTAAGTAATTTGATGTAAAATTTATATTATTTTAAAATAAATTTTTACTATTCGTATATATAGTTTTTCATTTATTGATTAATATGAACTTCATTATTTATCTCTTATTTAAATTAATATTTACACACCATACATTATTATTCACTAAAAAAAAACCCAAAAAAAAAATATATTATACATATGTATATATATTTAATATAAATTAAATTTTTTTTTATAAAAATTGTAAGGAATTAATTAATAATTATAATAATAAATATTTTAATAAATTAAAATGAATAGGAATTTCGCTGAAAGTTCTTTTTTAATTTAACTATTTAATATACTACCAAAGCATTTAAATCAGACAATTAATAAATCAAGTATTTAAGTTTTAATAAGAGCTTTTATTAAGCTATATGAACTATGTTATAAATTGTGAACATATTAAAAATAAAAAAAATACTAATTTAACAATAGCATTTATTAAAGGACTTTAAATTTTACATCAGATAAATTGCTTATTTCATGATACATATAACATAATTATATAATGATTATATATTATTTATAACAAGTAATTTTATAATAAATAAAATTAGTGTAGATCATTATAAATTATCTTTACTAAATGATTTAATGCACTACGAAAGTATCTTAGTGTTTATTTAATAAATCATGTATAAATAGTGACATAATTTATTATAGAAAATATTTTTACAACAAAATTTATTTTAAAATTTGAACTAATATTGTTGTATTTATTATATAATAGAAATAGTTTAGGCAATTTTTAATAAATAAATACATTCATAAATTAATTTTTAAGTTATCAATCCCACTTCTCTGCGAAATTTATGAAAACATATTTTAAAATATAAATAAAAAAAATTGTTAAATATTAAAATAATGGGATTAACAACATAAATAAAATAAACTTCATGTATCTTATAATATGCAAGAAATAATACTGAATATTACCTATTTTGTACTTCAATATATTTTTTAGATACCCATTCATCTATGAACTTAAGAAAAAAATTATTAAATTCAAGCAGTAATGCTCCCCGATATGAACGCACAAATGATTCCTCTAAATACTCATAAATCGCACCGCAAACCTTTGCTGTATTCTTATTATGTATCATTTTTATATAAAACATATGGTAACTCTTTACTAAAGCAGATACATAATATTCATAATTTTGAGTCCATAAAATCCATTTTTCTTGTTTCCATATAGGATCTATATCTTTTGTTATATAATTGAAATTCCACAATTCTTCCATTTCCCCTAAAATTTCCTTACATTTCTTTTCCATATGATTATTATAATTTTCATGATATTGAAGACATTCTTTATCTTGTATTTTTTGTTCTTCTGGCCTTCCTTCAGTTATTTCTTTGAATTCAGAAATAATTAAATTAGTTAATTCATCCAAAATAAAATCATGTATATATAATTTTTTTAATTTTCCCAAATCAACAATGGTATTACGTATTTTATCTTTACTATTTAATAACTCTTCTTTTTTCTCAGGAGAACCTTCATTAAATTCTTTTATATAACTATTAAATACTTCGAGCTCAAAATGAATTTTATCAGCATAATCAGAAAAATTTTCCAAAAGGGATCCACGAAGGAGATTTTCTTTGTGTTGCTCACTAAAGGGAAGAGTCAGTGGAATATTTTCCATAAAAATTGTTGGTGTTATCCAACTGATAATTAAAAAGTAGTAAAAAAATTGATATAATCTTGAAAATCTCATTTTAAGGTAAAAAAAAAAAAAAATTATATATTTATAATAAAGATTATACTAAGAACTACCAATATAAAAAGTAATGGAAAATTTATTTTGTTTTTTCAATAGAAATATCTATAAAAAATTTATTTAAAGGTCTAAAAACAAATAAATAGTATATTCATTCAATTTTTTTTAAATTTTTATTATTTTTTAATATTATTTCTACGCAATAAAATTTTCATATTTTATTATAACCTGATTATTTTATTTTATTTTTGGTACAAATTGTTTTTTAAAAATATATAAAAATTTTTTTGTTGTTGGTATTGCAACACACAAAAATGCACTAATTAAGTGCATAAGAAAATATAATCTAAAAAAATATGAAATAACATTTTACATACAAAAAAGAAAAGATATTTCCTCAGTTATAACAGAGATATCAATGTTCAAATATTTTATTTTTACATATTTATTAAACATATCACCATTAAGCAAGTTGAAAAATACACTATTGTGTGCATGTTAATGGATAATTTTTCATATGAATATTCGAAATATGAAAACATATATAATATTCTTTTCTATTTTATCCTCATAGTAACATTCCACTTTAATAATCGATATATTATGAATTTTGCTTTTTTTTAAATATAGAAGCAAGAAAAAAAAAAGATACAATTAATAATTATAATGAAATTTATTTTTACTAACTCTAGTAAAACTATCATTTTAAAAAAAAAGCACTTTTCTTGCATTAATATAAAATTATTTTGTTTTTATTAAAGTGCATATAATGTAAAAATATTTGTTTTGTAGCATGTTTTATCGCCGTAAATTAAAATGAATTTAAATAACAAAAATTTAATTATATTTCGTTTATATAAGTTAGGGTAAAGTGTATTAAATATATTTAAAATAATTTTAATTTAATTAATAGAAATCCGTTTATTACTATATAAAGTTATGAAATTCATCAGATAAAAAACTGCTTTAAACATTTCCACGATAAAAAATTTAATGTTAAAATAAAAAAATAATATTTCCGAATTGATTAAAAATACTATTTTTATACATATATTAAAAATCGTTTAGATCGACTAGAAGAAAAATTGAAACATATTTTTTATATTTTTAAATAAATTTTTTTTTTAATATGTTTAATTAAAATCTTTTATTTTAATATTATTCTGGCATATATATACATAAAACAATTATAATTTTACATTACATATATACCTTCATTTTGTGTAATACTTTTTATTCAACCTTATTTTATTATATTATATTTATTTCCATATCTTTATTTTTTCTTAAGCATTAATTCTAGTAGTAGTTTATGATATGAAACTGTTCAATTTCACTTTATATAAATAAATTTGAAGTTAAAATAATATTTAATAAAATAGTTTTATTTAAAATATATATTTATGTGTGTTAACATTCTATGCTACATTGAATATATTTTTTTTTTTTATATATTGATAAATAATGTTTCAATAATGTTATAATTAATGACACAATATAAATTTTTTTTATAATTATGCCATATTTATATTCCATATTCACCTTTTTTTCGTATACATTTTTGTATATTTTTTATGTTATATATTTTATCAAATATTAAAAAGAAATTTCTCTTTTTATAGCTAGCATTTTTAGTTATAACGAAAAATTATATAACATTCTAAAATATTATAATATTAAATCAATTTTTGTAAAATTTAAGATATGACAAAAAATTAAAGCTTCTTGTTCTAAGATATATTATTAAAAAATATTTAAGTCTATATATTATATACCAGTAAAACTAATTTAAAATAGTTTTAAGGTAAAAAAAATATATTTTTATATTTTTATTTAGATATAATATATATAAAATAATTTTTATTCTTTACTATAATGTTATTAAATAAATAATTTATATACTTTTCTCCTTATAAAATGTATATATATATATATATATATATATATTCAAAGTTTTAAGGGAAAAAAAGAATAAAGAGATTAAATAATAAGTTATTTAATATGCTTTCTAATATTCATTTACGTTTATATTATTTTTTATTATATTCTAATTTTATTATTTCTTTTGTTTTTAAAATTTTTTATATAATAAGTAAATGTACGTTTTTATATTTATATATTAGTATTTAGAAATATGCTTTCTATAATTAAGAAGGAAAAACTATTTAAATAAAATATTTAATCAATGTAAAGATTATATTAAATTTGAATGTTAAAAAAATATGTTAATAATTTTATAAGTTTTTTATCAAATAAAAGGGTAATAATTCTTGTCAATTTTATGTGTTTTAAACTTTTTTTTTTTGAAATATTTGTTTTCGTTTTAAATATCTAAATTATTTATTGAATAAAAAAATATTACACAGAAACATGTAATTATTAATAAAATACTTTAGATAAAAATAAAAAAGTACATATTATTTTTAATAGATATACAAAGAGCTAATAATTTTATATAGTTGTGAAATAAATGTGTATATTAATGCATATAATTTAAAAAAAAAAGTTAATTGAAAATATTTATATTTAATTTGTAATTACCATATTTTTTATTGAAATATAAATTAAAAAATAGAAAAAATATATTTTTCATACTAATTAAAGGAGTAAGAAAATATGATTTTTTTTTTTTTTTTTTACTTAGATATTTAATAAATTATGTTTTTGTATTTGAGAATCATTTTCTAATTATTATATATATTTTTTGATTTATTAAGGAAGTAATTAAACTTGTTCGCATGATTTTTGAGATATTATATATGTAAAGGAAATTTTAAAATATTAGATATTTATCAAATTAAAAATTATATATAAATGTTTGTGTACATGAAGTTAAAGCTATAAATTTATTTTATTAAATGAAATAATTAGACTCGTCAGTAGAATTATATGATTGTTTTTTCTTAAATTTACACACTCTTTATTTCTATAAAATTTTTAGATTAGATATTATAATAAAAAATTTAAACTATATATTTTTATTCATATATATATATATATGTACTTTTTTTTATAAGTAAATTATTAATATTATAATATGAAAAATTATATGGGGATATTATGAATAGTACAGGATATAATAAATATTCTTTCAAGGAATTTATTTATAATTATTTTATCATGCATCTTTAAAACTTTTCCAAGTTTAATTTTTTTTTTTATAATATTAATTTCATGTATTTAAGTAAGATTTTATATTTTATTTTTTGTTTAAGATTTTGGATTTAGAGTTTAGGATTCAGGATTTAATTTATTTTTTATAGATATAGATTTTAATATAATGTTCGTCTATATTAAATTAATTTTTTATCATTTGATGTTTTTTGAATTTGTTTTATATGTCATATGAAATATTTCATTTATGCAATTTTTATTTTATATTTACTTGAAATATTTCATTTGTATCAGTATCATTTTTGAAGCAGACGCAAAAAATATTTCTTATGTGTATACAGAAAACGTGTATACTGCAACAATTACAATAAATGAAACATAAAGATGCAATTCTAATTTTTAAGTGAATTTTTCCTTATAGTCTAATAGCACAAACTAAAAAACATAGGCATAAAATGTTTCATTTTCATTTCAAAGGTGAATAATATCTTGATGATATCGAGTATTGATCAATTAAAAGCACTATCGCCCTTTTTGAACTTTCTAAAGGTGATTTATTAATTGATCGTATGAATACTTTTTCTTTATTTTAAAAATTAAATTTAATAAAGATTATTTATAGAAATTTGTACTAAATTACTTATCATAAAGCCACTTATTATGTGTAATTATAGACTCTTTACATAATTATCTAATATAAAGTAAACATTTATTTATCTTATTTTTTTTTTTTTAATCACCTTTTTCAGTAGATCTTATTACAAATTATTATCTCATATTTTTAATCTTAAATCATTAACACACAAAATTATAAAAAAAAATGATCAACATTCATTTTTTTTTTATATCTCAAAAAAAAAAATTATTTCTAAAAAAAATAATTAATATGAACACATTTTTATTAAAATCTTTTTATTAGACATATCTCTTTTTGCAAACATATCTTTAGGTACCTGTCTTTATATACAAAATCTTCTTATATGTACAGATTTTTATGCATTCATTCTTCAAATGTATTGAACGCTCTAGCAACTTTTATAAGTAACCTTTTCCATTATATTAAATATTATTTAATAATTTGATATTTGTAAATGGAATTTGAATTTCCTCATCTCTATAATAGATAAGTATTACTTTTAAATTTCTATATTCAATCTTTGCTACTTGGTGAGAGGAGATGTAGAAATAGGGTTTATATGGATTATTTCCACTGTAATATTTCATTTGATTTCCTTCATATTCTGATAATTCATATGAAATAATACAACTTGCATTAATATTCTTCGAAGTAACTATTATATTTTCTTTGAGTCTATTTGAATGCTTATTCACTTGTTTTCATCTATCACTTAAAGAATTTTCATTTCAAAAATAATTTCAGGTAATAACTTTGAAAAATTAAGACATATATAATCCATTCCAAACATAGGAAAATGAAGTGTTTTTCCTGAGGCTCCATGAGGTGTATTATTGTAAATGAATACTGTATTTTGAACTATTTCTTCAAAATGCGCATCTTTTTCTTCATATATAATTTTAAGTAAATAATCAATGCTTTTATGAGAACTTTCATTAATACTATTTCCTTGAGGATAATGAGCATTAGTATGATATATTTTTACTTTTAATTCCTTGGTGACATATTCTTGAAACTTTTGATTCATATAAATAAAACAACTATATGTTAAAATACTTCATGGAAATCTAAATACAGGGACTCAGATGCCTTTTATTATAAAAATTGTGTCATCAAAAGTATTCGTCCTTTTAACAATGCTAGTTAACATGAAACATGAATAATGATATACTGCTACTTGCATAAAATATTCTTCTCCTTTATATGTTCTAGGCTCAATAATGTCTAATAAAACAATATTAAATAAATTGAATATGGACAATAATTGATATTTACTAAGATAAAATCGCTTATCATACATTACTTGTAAAATTAAAAAATTTGAAATATACTCTTCAATATGACGATTAGTACTAATCCACCAAAAATATATATGAATTTTCTTTAAGATTTTACTAACTTCTCCCCCAGTATCCTACAAACTTACTCCTATGAAACTAATATATTGAGTTCTGTACTTTTCTGTTATTTATAACCTTCCTGTTCTATAATAAATAGAGAAATTATCCCTCCATATAACATTTTTTGGAATATTACTTTTATTTTATTGTGTTGTATCTTCAATTGGCAAAATGGATTAATATAAAAATCTTCATATTCTTCTAATGATTTGTTACAATATAATGTTATATAACTAAGAAAATAAGTTTCATTGCCTGTTGATCTCGCAATATAATCATCTAAATTATTTAAAACTTCAACATATTTGAATTATATATTAAATTTCAACAGTCTTAACTTCTAACTATATAATTTGTTAATGTTGATAGAATCTATTCCTATGATGTATTTACAATTATTTTTGATTAATATTTTGGATCTTTTGATATAATAATCAAATTTTTCACAAGATTTAGCTATTGCGAATAATTATTTTTTTAATGTACTCCACATCCTTTGAACATCATTTAATTTCCTGGGTGTATAATAAAAAAAATTATTATGGCAACTGTTATTATGTCTTGAATTAATACAGTTCCTATAGCATAATTTAATGCTTCAATATGAATAGTATAGGATTTTCCTAGTTCAGGAAATGAAAGATAAGATACATCATAAATATTTCTTTTAATTGTTCAAACATTTGTGAATGTTCCTCATTCCATTAAAACTTTTTCTTAGTTAATAATAGAACTAGTTTAGAAACATATTCTGAAAAGTTAGTAACATAATTTCCATAATAATTAGCAGATCTTGAGAAAGATCTTAATGATTTCTTAGACATAGATCTATATGCTTCAATAACTGTTTTTACTTTATTTAATGAAGATTTAATTTTTTTGTGGTATATTACTTGTCTTTGATAAGTTATATTTTAAAAAATTATCATTTTTCTACATTTATTCCTAAATTATTATCAACAGGAATTTAGTAAACTTAATATTTAAATGGTTCAACCATTGTTTTCATCAAATCGATGATGCCATAAATCTTTACAAATATGCAATTTTCTTGAATTATTTCCATAAAAATATTTTCCAACAATCTTTTAAATTATGTAAAACTAGTTTTTAATCTCAATGGAAATCTATTAAATATGAATGTTCTACTCTTAGATAATATAAATCCAGTATATTATTTCTTATATTTTTTTAATGATATATGCCAAAATTCACTTTTAAAATCTACCTTTGAAGACCATTTATTACGATAAAATGTTTGAAATATATGCTATACATGTGATAAAACATATAAGTTATCTAATATATATTTATTTAAATACCGATAATATATTGTGACTCTCCACTGACCATCCTTTTTCCGAATAAATACAATAGTTGAATTTATTTTACATCACTAAATTTATCTATGAGATTCATTTGTATTATTTTATCAATTTTCTTATGTACTTCAGTTAACAGTTCATTACTTAAGGGTATAGGATTATAAATTCGTGATTTTCTTGTATTTAAATAAAAACTTTGAATATATTTGCTATTACCTTCATTTTATTTTCCCTTAGTAATTAATTGAATTCCAGTTTTCCTTTTAATTTATCTATATTCTCTTAAGAATTTAAATTAATTTTATCGATAAAATTATGAATAAATGTTTGATCATATGCCTCCACCTTTTTCTACCCTCCTGATTTAACTCCCATTATATATATGTAATTTTCATTATTTTTCATATTATAATATCCTAATTGGTTCATAGAAATAGCATTAATTATTATAAGTGGTTTCGTTATATTTAATATAGAAAATTTTATCATAACATGTTTATTAGTAGATTTCATAATTATTACAACCTTTTTAGATATTTTTGTTCGTTCTTTATTAAATATTCCACACAATTCAATCAATTGAGCTTTTAAATCGGGTTATGTACCTAATTATTATATAGAAGATGATACGATACATAATTCTACTCTTATGTTCGATAATATATGTACTTTCTTTATATTTGTTTCAACTATTTTCTTATTGTTTATACGAACTATTTTGGCACTTTCAACAATTTTTACCTTATTAATAGATGATTTACTTTTTTTCAATTTTTTCTATATCTTCACAAAGTTCCTATTATTTTTCTGACTCTGTGTTTATATACCCTATTAAATCTATTTCTTTTTCTAGCAATTTCTTCATGATTTTCTTTAGGATTGTTATAGTGATGAAAATCTTAAAATTAATGTCATATATTTTATCCACTATTATGCCTTTAATTTCGTCTTCTTTGTTTCTCAATACTTCATTTTGACATAAAGATGCTAAATGATCTATAATATTACAATTATCATATATATTTTTCGGATGTATCCAATCTTTTTTTTAAATGTTTTTTCTTATCAAAATAGTAATATTTATTTATTGAAATTATTTTACTAATATTGACGCCACTCTTGTGCCCATTAACTGAGGTATTTGTTAATAAAATATGTTATTAACCTTTTGTAGTACACTAAGCTAGTTTACTAGTCATGTACATATAAATTAGCCATGCACTGACGCTAGTTAAAAATAAAATAAAATAAAGATATTTTTTTTTGTTTGTTTATTTTTATTTTTATATACATCTTTGTAATTAAAAAAAAAATATAAATTAAATTAAATTATTTTTTTTTTTTTGTGTGTTTTTGACTTTTGTGTTTTAAAAATTAAATAAAGAATTAATTTTTACTTATTAAAGCTTAAAAGAATTATGTTTGTATTATATTTAATGTATATTTTTGAAATAACATTGAATAATATAAAGTTTTGACTTTATTAATTGTTATAGTTTGTCTGTATGTTTTTAATTAAAAGAATAAGTAATTCTTTGTAAATAAAAATTCATTCATAATAATTAATAGGTCTATTAAAAGAGGCAATAAAATTTAAATCAGATTAAATAATATGCATTATAAGAAAACCATATATATATAATAATAAAAACCAATATATATATAAACGTATACCTAGTTATGCATGCTCTTTATTAATTTGTTTGTTTAATACTCTAGCAAAGTCATTAAACGGGCAATTAATAAATCAGGTATTAAATTTCCAATTCTATTTTATTAGAATAACTTCCCAAGTATCTTTGATATTCATATTTTCAACAATGCATATTTAAAGATGTCCCCTAGTGGTATCATTTTGAGTATTTTATTTATCATTTTACTTGGAAAACATCTTCAAAATATACTCCAAAAATTGCTTCTTGTATGATTATTAAAAACCTTAAAACATATCTCCTAGAATATTTTGAACAATCCATAATAAATAAATTGGTTGCTCCTATTACAGTAGGCTGTTTCTTATCTATTATAATATCCTCTAATATTCCAGTGTCTCTTCACGGTTATTAAAAAAAAAGTTTGGCTATTCTAATTTGTAACTAAAACATAGTAGTTATATATTCATCTAATGCTAAATCATCTATGTCATTTAAATAAACAGAGAAGAAAATGCTCTCTATTACCATGCACATTTCTATTTTTGATGGTTTTTGCATTTGCGTTTATTCTTCGGATACCATAAACTATTCAAAATATTTAAACATGGATATTTCACTGAACTTGGATAATTCTCCCAATATTATAATCCTTGAATTTGTGTCTACTTTTCCAGTATTAAGTTTATATTATTTCTTAAAATCAATCATATCATCACATATTGGCAAATTGAGGCTTTCTATTATTTCATCCATTGCTGAATTGTTCTAATCCAATGAGTTTTTTCCGAGTTTATTCTATTCCTGCTGTAGCTGTCATTTGGTTAATAAAACATATTATTAACCCTTTGTAATATAAAATTTAGCTTTCTAGTCATAAAATACGAGTTTGTCGTGTATTTAAAATAAATAAAAAGTATCCTATTTTATTATATTTAATCTTTATGTCATTAAAAATAGTTAGATAACTTAAAATAAAATTTGTTATTTATTCTAATTAAGTTACTTTACATACTCATAATATAAAAGAAGATTTAAATGTTTAGCAAGAATAAGGTGTATATTTGTTGAAGTAAATAAATACCTTTGAAGTAATAAAAAATGCCTGATTAAATTTAAAAATGTGTATATAAATTTTGCTTATTTATAAAGCAAAAAAATAAGTATAAAATTAAAAATAGGTATAATTATTTGCTCATTCTCTTTATTATTTTGTATATTCAATTCTCAAGTAAACTCTTTGAACGAACAATCAATAAATCACAATTCTATTTATTAATTGAATATTTAATAACTTTTGGAAAATATTAAATAATCATATTAATAAAGATCCTGCAGAGAAATCTCTACTTATAATATTTAATGATTTGTAATAAAATATACTGAAAAAATTATCAAAAATATATATAAAATAATTTTTTTCATTTTATATTACTTAGCATAGTTATAATAATAATTAGTAGTTATCTATGGTAAATAGTTTTGCAATTAATAAAATGTTTAAACTATAACTCATTCACACATAATAAATACATTACATAATTATTACCATTCATAGTATCACATATATTTCTCTTCAAAATAAAAAAAAAATATATATAAAAATTTTATTATTATTTTTTTTTAGCATATAAACTATAGCATGTAATATAATATATGTATTTTAGAGCGTACATTTTTCGATTCCTGCAGGTTGATGTATGCACTATAATGTATGTATTTTTTTTTCAAATGCTTTACTCACACAATTAAAATTTTAACTACATTTTACTCCTTCTTAATACAAGTATAAATAAGTCGATAACACTACTTATTAACCAATGAAAAATAATAAAGATAGGCATGACTGGAAAAACATATTAATTCATATTATATAAATATATTCACGATGAATATCAGATTATTTCGTTTTGTATTAATAAAATAATATAGTTATAAAAAAAAAAATTAACTAAAAACAATAATCTTTAAAAGAATAAAATAATTACATAAAATATCTTTATGCACTCACCTAAAATATTTGCATAATAATAATAATATAAATTTTCTTACGGCATCTCAATTATTTTTATTTTTTTTAACATAATGCCATGGAAAATTTTACTATGTTATTAATAAAAGTTTCCCTAACCTTTTAAGTATTTTAAAAATAAATTAATAAATACTAAAAAAGGCATACTTGTATTTGCCTTAAACATTAATACAATAAACATATATTTTAAAATATATTGAGACAAGGTTATTATTTTTATTTTAGTAAATAATTTTCGCTATTTTTATTTAAAAAAAAAAAAATTAAATGTTCTTTTTCTTTCAATATAAAATTCTTTATTTAAATTATTATTCAATTATTTCTTTCTATATATATTTCCTCTAAATTATTAAAAAAAATGAAAAACTATTCATAAATGGTTTATTAAAAATATATAATTTTTAATT
>NW_021628698.1:0-10428 GCF_900005765.1 Plasmodium relictum | reverse complement strand
ATAAGAAATAATCATCTATTTCTTCCTCTTCAAATTCTGTTATTCCATCTGGAGTTTTGATTTTAGTAAAATCCTCAGTTTCCTTTACTTTAAATATATACGTTTCATTGAGATTTATTATATCTTCAAATGTCTCTAATCCAAGCCTTTTGATATCTTCTTTCATCTTGGGTTTTGCTAATCAAATGGGTTCTGCCCGCGCAGGTTCGATTCCTGCCGTTGTCGCCAATTGGTTTATTAATTGCCCGTTTAATGACTTTGCTAGAGTATTAAACAAACAAATTAATAAAGAGCATGTATAACTAAGTATACGTTTATATATATATATTCGTTTTTATTATATATATATATATACTGTTTTCTTATGATGCATAATATTTAATTGAAGTTAAATTTTACTGCATCTTTTAATAAACCTATTAACAGTTATAAATGAGTTTTTATTTACAAAGAATTAATATCTTCTTTTAATTAAAAACATATAAATAATTTATAACAATTTATTAAGTCAAAATTTTATGATATTCAATGTTATTTCAAAAATATACATTGAATAATACATAAACATTTCTCTTATCTCTTAAGTTTTTAATAAGTTAACATTTCTTTCTTTTAATTTTTATTTACACTAAAAATTAAAACATAACATAACATAACATGATCTCTCTTCATAAAACTCTTCCCAAAAAAAAAAAAAAAAAATATATTTAATTTTTTTTTTTTTTTTAAATTACAAAGATGTATATATATATAAATAAACAAACAAAAAAAAATAACTTTATTTTTTTTTTTTTTTTTATATATATAGGACTAGCGTCAGTGCATGGCTAACTTGTACGTATACAACTAGCAACTAGCTTAGCATGCTACAAAAGGTTAATAATACCTTTTATTAACCAATACTCCAAATTAAATTAAATTAAATTAAATTAAATATTTTCCTTATTTTAAAAAGTATTATAACAAATATAAATCTTAAAAAAAATATATGTAAATTATTATTTTATTATTTCCTTTTTGTAAATGAAGTAATATTGTTGTTTATTTTTTAAAAACGGAAATTAGCTAAATATAATAAAATAAATAAATTTTAATTTTTTATAAGATTTCTTTTGCTATATATCTGGTTAATAAAAAAAGTTGTTTTTAGCCATTTGTAAGATAAAATGAACTACTATTTAGGAAAATATAAGTCAACCACGCACTGGCGCTAGTTAAAAAAAAAATTAAAATTATTTTTTTTTTTTTTTGTCAATTGACATCGTTAAAATTAAAAAGGGAATTATTTTTTACTTACATAAAAACTTAATATATGAAAAAGTATAATGTTTATGTTACATTCAATAAGAATATTTTGAAATAACATTGAATAAATCAGAGTTCAACTTTTGTTATTTGTTATAAATTTAGTGTATGTTTTTAATTAAAAGAATATACTTACTCTTTGTAAATAAAAATTAATTTATAACAGTGAACATGTTTGTTAAACTATTCAGTATAATTTAATTCAAATTAAATATTATGCATCATAAGAAGCCATTATATATATAATAAAAACAAATATATATATATATAAACGCATATTTATTTATATACTCTCTTTATTAATTTGTTTGTTTAATACTCTAGCAAAGTCATTAAACAGGCAATTAATAAATCAATATCTTAATAAAAATTATAGCTAAAAAAAAAGAAGCATCTTGAAATTGTTTTTTTTTTTCGAGATTAATTGGAATATCTGTACTTTTTCTATGTTCTTTTAATACGTAGCATGCAACTAAATTTTTATTTTTTTATTCAAAATATAAAATTTCTTTTTTTCTTCTTTTTCCTTTTTTAATTTTATTAATTCATTCTTATTTTAAAAGAATTTCATATTTCAAAATATTCTGCGTTCAGTGATATTCTAATTTATGCATATATAAAATTATGTTAACAATTAAAAAAACATGTTTTATGATTTAAGAATTTGAATATTCTAAAAATGAAAAATTTATCACAAAATTATGGTAGAAAATAGAGGAAAGATTATAAAATATAGAAATAAATATTAGAGAATATTTTTTGAAATAAAGTAATGAAAATAAATTAATAACTATAGAAATAAATAACCATTAAATAGTTAAAAAAAAAAAATTCATTATGAATTATATAATTTTTTTTACAGTACTTTTTTAAATTAAAGTTATATATTTAAATTTAAAACCTTTAATTCCTTATATGTCATTGTAAAAGGCAAATTAAACTAACGAAATTATAATAATATAATTTAATATTTCTAGAAAAAAATAGGTATTTTACAAAAAAATGTTTTTCTTTAATCATATATAAACATATTTAATCAAGAAATTATTCATGAAAAAATATAAAATGAGAAAAAAATATTAGATTCTTATAAAAACTAAATTATATATTTGTATTAAAAGTAGTTTACTCAGTAGTGCAAAGTAACAAAAAAGAAATAAAATGAATTTATATATAATAATTTTCTAAAATAATTTTTTTCCTTTCTATTTTATTAATTTTTATTTTATATAATATGCAATTATTTAAATTGCTATTTTATTTTCTTCTAAGAAACATTAATTTCACCAAAAAATAAATTCACTATTGTAAATTACCCTGAAAAATAAATTATATACAACTTTTTATTATAAAATATTTATATTTAGAAAATATAACAATTTAATATAAAATCTGTTAATATAATTAATGATATTATAATAACAGTAAAAAAATTAATACATTTACAAATTTACCTAATTTAAATGTAAAAATTTTAAAGTAATTCTATGCAAAAAGAAAAATAATTTTACATTCTTAACTAATATTATCGTTTTTGTTGACATAATTTTAATTCTATGGTATTTTTTTAACATAATATAAAATTAACATTTGGAGGGTTTTATGAATACATATATTTATTTTATTAAATTACTTATTTAAACTAAATAATATACACATGCATAATTACAATTCAGGATTGAATGAATACCAAAAAAGAATTCAGGAGAAGAAAGACTAGAAATACTTCAACATATGGACTTCAATATGACAACTGGAAGAAAAATGTTACTAGTCAGATTGATTTTAAACTTAATGATGCTTATATAGAAAGAGATCCGGGCAAAAAAAGAGGAATTTGTGAAGACTTCAATGCCTATGCAGATGAAAAAAAACAAGAGTTTATGGACGAAAAATGTAAATCACTAAATGTTGAAAGAGACTCTAAACACAAATGTAGTGACGAATGGTCTAAAATTGAAGCATATATAATTGACAAAATAAAAGAGAATCCCGAACACTCATGTAACAGAACTTCTAGTAATGACACAAAAAAAAAAGAGAAAAACGGGAAAAAAAGCAAAAGTGGTGAATATTTAAGTCATAATCAATCGAGTATAAGTAATAACAGTGAGAAGACTGAAGCTTTTTCAATTTCTAACAATTTAAATACTACTACCCTCAAATCTATAATATCTGCAACTACAAGCATAGATACAAAAAACCCCAAGCCCCTGCCCTTAAGTGCATCTAAACCTACACTCTCATCTTCACTAGATATTTCACCCATATCTACAAATGTAATTCAACAAAAAGCTGTATCATCACCTCCAAATGTATCTATATCTACATCAGCTCCTGTAAATGTATCTATGTCTACATTGGCACCTGCATATGCACCTACTACTATCATTCCTACTTCAAATGTTTCTATTTTGTCTAATCATAATAATAGCTCTAATATAACTGTAGGTTACACAAATAATAATACGTTAAATAATACAAATGTAATTTCATCTACTATGTCTTTACCTGTTGAAAATATAGATCATAAACATATATCCCCAACTAATTCTGTCACAATTAAGCCTACAAAAATTACGCCTACTATTATAACTACAGATAATAATATTCCTCTTTTAATCGGATTCGGATCATTTCTTGGAATTCTTATCTTTTTGATCTTTTTATATAAAGTAAGACAAAATTATTATATAAATGTGCGTATATTCCTGTATTCACTTTATTTTTTTATTTTAGTTAAAATACAATTAGAATTAAAAAAATATATCTTATTAATTTTAAATTTTCTATTAATATAATAGTGTACTCCCATCGGATCATGGTTTGGTAACCGAAGATCAAAGAAAAAAAAAAAACATAAAAAAAGGAAAAATGCACAAATATATAGGGCATCAAGATCTCTAGGATTTCCCTACAAAAAATTAGAAAGTAATATGAAAAACTTTGGAACATGTAATAAGACAAATAATTTTATATGTGAAATTACATTAGAAAAAGAAACTAATGTAAATGAAAGATATATCCAAAAAGAACCTAAGGAAAATGAACATAAAGAAAAAATAGAAAATGTAAAACAAAGTGAAAGATATGACCAAAAAGAACTTAAAGAAAATGAACATAAAGGAAAAGTAGAAAATATAGAACAAAAGGAAGTATATGAAAGGGGAAAATCCAAAGAAATTGAACACAAAGAAAAAATAGAAAAAATAGTACAAAATGAAATATTTGGAAAAGAAGAATCTAGAGAAAATGAACATAAAGGAAAAATAGAAAATGTAGAACAAAATGAAAGATATGGAGAAGAAAAATCTAAAAAAAATGAACATAAAGAAAAAATAGAAAGAAAAGAAAATATAGAAGAACAAAATGAAATATATAATAAAAGAGAACAAAAAAAAAGTGAACATAAAGGAAAAAGTGAAAAAAAAGAAGTAGGACAAAATGAAAGATATGACCAAAAAGAACTTAAAGAAAATGAACATAAAGGAAAAGTAGAAAATATAGAACAAAAGGAAGTATATGGAAGAGGAGAATCCAAAAAAATTGAACATAAAGAAAAAATAGAAAAAATAGAAAAAATAGTACAAAATGAAATATTTGGAAAAGAAGAATCTAGAGAAAATGAACATAAAGAAAAAATAGAAAATGTAGAACAAAATGAAAGATATGGAGAAGAAAAATCTAAAAAAAATGAACATAAGGAAAAAATAGAAAGAAAAGAAAATATAGAAGAACAAAATGAAATATATGACCAAGAAGAATCTAGAGAAAATGAACATAAAGGAAAAATAGAAAATGTAGAACAAAATGAAATATATGGCCAAGAAGAATCTAAAAAAAAAGAACATAAAGAAAAAATAAAAAGAAAAGAAAAAGTAGAAGAACAAAATAAAATATATGATAAAAGAGAACAAAAAAAAAGTGAACATAAAGGAAAAAGTGAAAAAAAAGAAGTAGAACAAAATGAAATATATGATCAAGAAGAATCCAAAAAAATTGGACATGAGAGAAAAAGTGAAAAAAAAGTAGAACAAAATGAAAGATATGACAAAGGAGAATCCCAAAAAATTGGACATAAAGAAGAAATAGAAAAAATAGTACAAAATGAAATATTTGAAAAAGAAGAACCTAAAGAAAATGAGCATAAAGGAAAAATAGAAAATGTAGAACAAAATGAAAGATATAGAAAAAAAGAATCCAAAAAAATTGAACATAAAGAAAAAATAAAAAGAAAAGAAAAAGTAGAACAAAATAAAATATATTACAAAGAAGATTCTAGTGAAAATGAAAACAAAAAAAAAAGTGAAAAAATAGAACAAAATGAAATAAATATAGAAGCAAAGAGCAATATTGTAGGAACAAGAAAACTATGGAAGTGGAAGACTATAATTGAAATACATATGATAATATTAGAGGAGTGTCAAAAAGAAGATTGGGAATTAAATAGAAGAGAATTTCTAAAAATTTGCTTAGAAGAATTCAAAGAAGGTATATATCTGAATACAATTAACAGTGACGTGATAGTGGAAACAGATCAAGAAGAAATTACTAGTATTTTTTTGGAAGAAAAGCCTTTATGGAAAATATGGACAGAACACAATGATAAGTTGATAGAGAAATGGAAAAAGGAACCATGGTTTAAAAATTTGAAGAAAGAATGGAAAAAAGAGATAAATAAATCTGTAGAATTAATAGAAAAAGAAGAGATGATAGAAAGCACAAAAAATGGGACAATTAACCCTATGCTAGAGAGACAAAAAATAATATGGAAGAGATGGATACAAAAGCAAAATAAGTTGCATACTTTTGATTACGAAGAATTGTTAAAACAATTGTTAGTAGAATATGAAAAAGAAAAAGAAATGAAAAAAAATATGGAAACAATAAATAGAGAAAAAATAAGAATGGATATAGAGAAGAAAGATACAGAATCTAAGGGTTCAAACAGAAATAAATTGATATCAAGATTAAGGATAGAAATACATATGATAGTATTAGACGAATGCAAAAAAGAGGAGTGGATATTGAACAAAAAAGAATTTCTAAAAACATGCATAGAAGAATTAAAATTACAGGATAATTCAAATGAAAAAGAACTTTTAGAAATGGAAAAAGAAATAATGAAAAACATTACATTAAAAAAAAAAAAAGAGGAATTAGAGAAATTTAAAAAAGAAAAATGTTTTATTGAATTGAAGCAAGAATGGATGAATAATGAAAAGAAATATATGGAAGAAGTGAATAAAGAAAACTTATTAGGAGTTAATGAAGAAATAATTGAAAATCCCATGTTACAAAAGCAAAGGATTATATGGAAAAAACATTGGGAAGAAATGCGTAAAAAGTTAAAGAATGAAAATAAAAATAAATCCTTTATAATGTTCATGGACGAGTACAATAAAGGAGCCATTAGAAAAGAAACAGATGAAATTAATGTAGTAGAAAAAAATATAAAAGAAAATGAGATTGAAAAGGGAAGAGAACAAATAAAATATCTACAAGAAGAGAAAAAAGAGGAACTAAATAGAAAAGATGAAAAGGAAAGAAAAAAAAAAGAAAAAAAGATAAAACATATGCAAGAACAGATTGAAAATGTAAAGAGAAATAACAATTGTATGACATTGAGAAAAAAGCTGAAGTGGAAAACTATGATAGAAATACATATGCTATTAATAGAGGACTGTAAACAAGAAGTGTGGGGGTTATATAGAGGAGAATTTTTAGAAATTTGCTTGAATGAGTGGTTAAAAAATGAGAGACCAATTGAAGATGTAATAGACAAAGAAATCATAATGGAAGGAGAAGAAGAAAGCAGTAATGTAGCATTGGAAAAACAAAAGATATTGTCGGAAAAATGGATAAAAAGACAAAAAATAATATTGGAAGAATGGAAAAAAGAGGAAGAAATATGTATAAGAACAATAAATAAAGTAGAAGTCATGGATAAAGCAGATGAAATAGAAAGAGAAAAAGAATTATGGAAACAATGGATTGAGAAACAAAGAGAAATATTTATGAGATATGACAAGGAAATATGGTTTAATAAGTTGCTGGAGGAATGTGGCAAGGAAGAAAATCAATCCGCAATAAAAGAAAACAAAGAGAACATAGAAGAAAAAAAAAAAAATTCAAAGAAGAAAAGAGAAGTAATAATAAAGGAGGAAGAAAATAAGAAAACAAAGAATAAATCGTTAATATCTCATGTGTGCATAGAGATACGTATGGAAGTATTAGATCAGTGTAAGAAAGAAGAATTAAAGTCCATGAAACATAATTTTCTTAGATCCTATATAGAACAAGATAAAGAAAATGAAAGATTATATGAACAAGAAATGGGAAATAAAGAATTGGATGAAATAGAAAAAGATAGACAAATGAATTTTATTATAGAAAAGAAGATAAAACAATGTGAGTGTTGGAAAAAAGAGGATTGGTATCAAGAATTGAAGTTGGATTGGAAAGAGGAAATGAAGCATATGACAAAAACAACGAATAAAATAAAAGAAGAAATAACAAGCCCTATTCTAAAAACGCAAATGGTTCAGAAAAAGTGTCAAGAAAAGCAAAAAAATATTTTAAAGAAATGGAGTATACAAAATAAACTAGAAATGCCAATGAAAAAGGATAAAAATGAAGAAGAAATAGAGATGAAAATGATTAAGATGATTTAAAAAATGATATATTACAATATTATAAATCCTTTTATAACATATACTATGTATTGGTTTATTTTTAACTCTAAAAAAATATGCAAAATACACAAAAATTAATAAATAAATTGAAGAGAAATACGTAAAAGTAAATAAGTAGTAAATAAGATATTATTTATTAAAAGATATTATTAAACTTTTATTTATTAATAATTATTCATACAAAAAATTGAGAGTTAGGCATACATTAGCTAGTTTTAAAATTAAAAAAAAATATATAATCATTTTTTTGCTTCAATGTTGATTTTGCTAAGTTTATTTTTACTCACTTTAAAAAAAAAAAAAAAATTTATTTTTTTTTTTTATATATAACGAAAGATTTAATGAAAATTCTTTTTGTTAAATCGAATTGATTTTTAAATAATAAAAATTGTATTCGAAATTTTTATAAAAAAAAAAAAAGATCTTATTTTTATTAACATTCAATATTTACATATTTTTGAATTGGTATTAATAACTATAATTTAATTTTATTTATTTGTTTTATTTAAAATATTATTATATAATTGATTTGTTAATTTCATGTTTAATGATTTTGCTAGAGTATTGGTTAATAAAAAATTGTTATTAACCTTTTGTAAAAATACAATGAGTTACTAGTCAGGAAAATAGAAGTCATCCATTGATTTATTGATTGCCTCCTTAATGACTTTGATAGAGTATTAAACAAACAAATTAATAAATCAATGCACTAAGTTGGTCATAGTGTTAATACTTTAGGCATTTCATGCAATATGCTCCTAGCAAGACAAAATAAAATTTGGTCTTATTAATTGGTTAGTGCCATACAATTAATCACACATATGTATAAATTTTTTTTACTAAGGCAAAACTTAAAACTGCATATTAATTGAGAGTAATGAATTTATTCATTGACCTATATGTACTTATTTTTATTATATATAGTAATATTTAATATATATATAACCTTTAATTTAAATTAAGCAATTATGTATTACTTGACATATTTTTACTTTTTAATGATGTATTCTTATCTAAAAAAGATAAATATATTCTTCTAATTAAAAATATACATATAAAATTAAATTACAACAAATAACAAAAATTAAACTCTAAGTTATTTTATGTTGTTTAAAAATATACGAGTCAAATACAATACAAACTATGCCTTTTCATACATTAATTTTTATATAAGTAAAAATTAATTCTTTATTCTATTGAAACTCCAACAAAATATATATATATATATATATATATCTTTCTTCTTCTTTTTAACTAGTGTCAATGCATATCTGACTTGTATTTTCCTTATTAGTAATCTAACTTTATGCATTATAAAAGGTTAGTGACACCTTTGTTAATCAATACATGAATAGTTTTATTTTCCTGATTGGAAAACTCATCTTTATCATTATAAATGGTTAATAATATTTTTTATTAATAACTAGTTCTCTAAAAAGTAATTTGATAATTAATAAATAAATTAAAAAGTCATTAAGATATAGTATACATACTATACTATGTTTTATAGTATCGTAATATCCCATCTTTTTAAATCGTTTTCATCATTTTCGTCTTCTATTGTTTCTTTATCTTTGTTTTTCATAGACCTTTCATTCTTATTTTGTTTATTTCATTTCTTTAAAATATTCCTTTGTCTCTCTTGCCACTGTTTCTTAATTATTTATGTTTCTAACATGGAATTTATTACTTCTTCTTTACATGATCCGTCATTTCTTTTATATGTATCATTTCCTTTTTCCAATTCAACTCTCGAAGACAATCCTCTTCTTTTCAACACTACCATTTTTCTTTCTTCTTCTCTATTTGATTTATTAATTGCCCGTTTAATGACTTTGCTAGAGTATTAAACAAACAAATTAATAAAGAGCATGTATAACTAAGTATACGTTTATATATATATATTCGTTTTTATTATATATATATATACTGTTTTCTTATGATGCATAATATTTAATTGAAGTTAAATTTTACTGCATCTTTTAATAAACCTATTAACAGTTATAAATGAGTTTTTATTTACAAAGAATTAATATCTTCTTTTAATTAAAAACATACAAATAATTTATAACAATTTATTAAGTCAAAATTTTATGACATTCTTTTAATTTTTATTTACACTAAAAATTAAAACATATTATAACATAACATTTCTTTCAAAAAACTCTTCCAAAAAAAAAACTTTATAAAAAAAATATTATTAATTTTTTTTTTATAATTACAAAGATGTATATATATGTAAATAAACAAACAAACAAAAATAACTTTATATTTTTTTTTTTTTTTTTTTTTTTTTCTTTTGTAGGACTAGCGTCAGTGCATGACTAACTTGTACGTATACAACTAGCAACTAACTTAGCATGCTACAAAAGGTTAATAATACCTTTTATTAACCACTATTATAATATTCATTTCTCCTTCTTTTTCT
>NW_021628693.1:0-10678 GCF_900005765.1 Plasmodium relictum | reverse complement strand
GGAATAGTAACACTTTCATATAACAAAACTTAAGTAGATGTTTATAATATAATTTGAGAAGAAATATAATAAAAAGATAATAAGAAGAATTTTTTTTTTCTTATTCGTATGTAATTTGCCACTACATAAATAGCAAAAGTATAACATTATTATTAGAAAAATTTGATAAGGGATCTACCTACATAGTGCTTAATATAAATGGACTTTTTTATGTTACTGATTTATTAATTGCCCGTTTAATGACTTTGCTAGAGTATTAAACAAACAAATTAATAAAGAGCATGTATAACTAAGTATACGTTTATATATATATATTAGTTTTTATTATATATATATATACAGTTTTCTTATGATGCATAATATTTAATTGAAGTTAAATTTTACTGCATCTTTTAATAAACCTATTAACAGTTATAAATGAGTTTTTATTTACAAAGAATTAATATCTTCTTTTAATTAAAAACATACAAATAATTTATAACAATTTATTAAGTCAAAATTTTATGATATTCAATGTTATTTCAAAAATATACATTGAATAATACATAAATATTTCTCTTATCTCTTAAGTTTTAATAAGTTAACATTTCTTTCTTTTAATTTTTATTTACACTAAAAATTAAAACATAACATAACATAACATGATCTCTCAAAAAAAAAAAAACTTTATAAAAAAAAAAATATTATTAATTTTTTTTTTTATAATTACAAAGATGTATATATATATTAATAAACAAACAAAAAAAAATAATTTTATATTTTTTTTTTTTTTTTTTTAATTTATAGGACTAGCGTCAGTGCATGGCTAACTTGTACGTATACAACTAGCAACTAGCTTAGCATGCTACAAAAGGTTAATAATACCTTTTATTAACCAGTTACATATATATAAGTTTATATAGATGATAATTATTAATTATTTTCATACATTAATTAACTATATACATGTTGAGAATTATAAATATACTTATAAGGAAAATTTATTTAGTTATCAAGTCATAAAATATATACTAAGAAATTTAAAATCATTATAGTATAATCCAAAATATTATTTTTTTATTCCATTACATGATTCAAAACATTTTTTTTATTGTAACTTCTTCATTTGGTTAATAAAAGATGTTATTAACCTTTTATAATATACAAAGTTAGCTTACTAGTCAAGAAAATACAAATCAACCATACGATGATTCTAGTTGCAAAAAAAAAAAAAAAAATTTTTTTTTTTGTTGTTTTGAAGAGAAAATGAAGGAGAGAATTAATTTTTACTTATATAAAAATTAATGTATGAAAAGTGACTATAAGAAAAGTTTTTATTTCTTTTAATAAATAAAAAGTATAATGTTTGCGTTATATTCCATTTGTATATTTCAAAATAACAGTGAATAACTTAGAACTTAATTAAGTTATTTATTATAACTTAATTATGTGTATGTGTTTTTAATTAAAAAAATATACTTATTCTTTGTAAATAAAAAAACATTTATAAAAATAAACATATGTCTATTAATTAATACAGAATAATTTAATGTATAATATAGATATTATAAATTATAAAATGACATATATATATATATATATATATAAAAATACATATGGTTATACATGCTCATTAATTTGTTCGTTCAATACTCTGACAAAGTCTTTGAACATTTAATTAATAAATCAGTAAGATAATAATAGTGCTTAAAAATATCTTTATTTTTTTTTATTACTATTTTTTTTAATCATAATTATATTAGTTTGAAAAAAAAAAATTTTTAAATATTAAATGTCTTTTTGCTACTTTAATGGGATTTTCTTGTGTCCTGGAATTATAAAAATAACATAAAAAACATGTTAAATTAAAAACCTAAAAGATCATTAACATAAAGCAGTGATATAAAAATGCAAATAAACAAAGGATTCATATTCTGTAAACAAGAAAGGGTAGAAGAAATAAATTTATAATCGAGAAATCAGGAAAATGAAATAGAGGAAAAATAATATATAGAACAAGAAAACGAAATAGAGAATAAAGAGAAAAATAAAAGAGTAAATGCAATGAAAATATTTCGGGAAGATGCACAAATAATTTATAGCTAATTTTATTATCATTTGCTCTTTTCCTATCATTTTTTTCACTAGCATCAAAAATTATATTAAGCATTTTTCATGTGATATAGGATTTTTGAGAGATGCGCAATCTGCTTTATTTCCTGTAATAATTTTAATTTTTTTAATGTGCGAAGGAAACAAAAAAAATTGTAAACAAAAAATTTAAATAATCTTTCTAATTTAGATTATTATGAATTAAAAAGAATACATATATTATTGGCTAATAAAAGATATTATTAAACTTTTATAAAATAATAGTTGGTAACTGATAAATGTGTATTATTATAAACCTACTTTAAATAATATTAAGAAGATATATAAATATATAAATTTTAATTCGTTCATGTAACTTATTAAAAAAATATTATATATAATAGTTAATACATGCATAATATTTTAGAAATATACGCATAAAAATAAGTATAAAGGCATGCACAATGAAATATTAAAAGTTGGTTAACAAAAGATATCATTAACCTTTTATTGTATAATAAGTTAGTTTACTAGTTGTGTATGTACAAATGGACCATGCACTGACGGTAGTTAAAAAAAAAAATATATAAAGTTATTTTTTTGTTTTTGTTTATTTTATTGTATATACATCTTTTTAATTAAAAAAAAAAAAAATTATTTTTTTTTTTGTCGGTTGATGTTTGTTCGAATTAAAAAGAGAATTAATTTTTGTTACGTGAAAAACTTAATCGATGAATAAGTATAATGTTAATGCTATATTTAATGTATATTTTTGAAATAACATTGAATTAGATTTCTGACTTTTGTTAATTGTTATAAATTGTATGTATGTTTTTAATTAAAAGAATAAACTGATTTTTTGTAAATAAAAATTCATGTATAACAACTAATGGGTTTATTAAAAGATGCAGTATAATTTAATTCAAATTAAATATTATATATCATAAGAAAACTATATATATATAATAAAAACGAATATATATATATATAAACGTATACTTAGTTATACGTTCTCTTTATTAATTTGTTTGTTTAATACTCTAGCAAAGTCATTAAACGGGCAATTAATAAATCACATGCATACAAGTTAATATATACCTTTATTAATCAAGTATAGAACAAACGAATTAATGCAGAGTATGTATAACTAAATATACTTTTTTATATGTATATATACTTATTTTTATTATATATATATAGTTTTCTTATTATATATAATATTTAATTTGAATTAAATTATGCTGCATCTTTTAATAAACCCATTAGTTGTTATACATGAATTTTTATTTACAAAGAATCAGTTTATTCTTTTAATTAAGAACATACATACAATTTATAACAATTAACAAAAGTCAGAAATCTAATTCAATGTTATTTCAAAAATATACATTAAATATAGCATTAACATTATACTTATTCATCGATTAAGTTTTTCACGTAACAAAAATTAATTCTCTTTTTAATTCGAACAAACATCAACCGACAAAAAAAAAAAATAATTTTTTTTTTTTAATTACAAAGATGTATATATAATAAAATAAATAAAAACAGATAATTTTATATTGTTTTTTTTTTTACTAGTGTCAGTGCATGACTAATTTTTATTTTACTGGGTGGTAACTCATTTTATTTTACAAAAGGTTAATAACAATTTTTTTATTAACCAACTACTGAATATGTACTTATATAAAATATAAAATATATAATAAATATTTTTAAAATTATGTAATTAATTATAAAAGGAAAACAAATAAAAATTTAAAATATAAATATAAAAAAAAATTATCTTTAATTTGGTCTATATGGAAGTTTTTAAAACAATTAACCTTTTGAGAATTTTAGGTTTTCAATTATTTGAAAAACTTCATTGAGTATATAATTCTTTTCTATACGTCTATAATTATATAGTGTACGTAATTGAATAGTACTCTCAAAAATGTGTACATCTATACATACTATTATATGTACTCCTTTTATAACAATTAGTATACCTTTAACTAGTGTTCTAGTATAATGATTTATTAATTACCTATTCAATGATTTTGCTAGAGTATTAAACACACAAATTATTAAAGAGTATGTATAATTAAATATATTGATTTTTAATGTATATACTTATTCTTATATTATACATAGAAATTTATCATATATAACATTTAATTTGATAAAATGATTTTGTATTGCTTAGCAGACATACATTTGCTCTGGTAAATGTATATTTGTTTGCAAGGAATTAGTATATTCTTTTAATTTAAAAAAAATGAACATAAATAATTAAGTTATAACAAATAACAAAATTAAATTCTAAGATATTCATTGTTACTTCAAAATATACAAATAGAGCACAATACAAACTTTATACTTTTTATTTACTAAAAGAAAATAAAGGTTTTTTCATAGCCACTTTTCATACGTTAATTTTTATATAAGTAAAAATGAATTCATTTATCTTTTAATAACCAAAAAAAAAATATATTTATATATTTTTTTTTTTTTTTTTAACTAGAGTTATTGCATGGACTTTTATTTTCTTAAATAATGGTTAATGTATGTATATTAATTTTTTGTATATAATAACTAGCTAAAATATAAATGAAGAAATTTATCTTTGCACAAAATGCCATTAATGCCAATCATGTATTTTTAGCTAAATAATCAAAAAACAAAAATTCTTTAATCAATTTTTTTTAACATTTTGGTTTTGTAAGGAAAGATATTATTTTTAATTTTTTATTTTAATTTTATAAGGGGAAAAAAATCAAAGATTTTTAAGGAGATATAAACTTAAGTGAAAGTCACCATCTTTAATCAAAGATATTGTGTATGTATATCTATATAAGATGCTTACTATATGTTAATTATACGTTATTTATTGAATACTTATAAATGATTAAATAATTAAACACTTTATCATCTTTATGCAACTTCACTAAAAAGGAAAAGCATAAACTAATAAAAGAATATTAAACTTTATGAAAATGCTCTTTATTTCATTGTTCATTCAATATCCTAGCAAAGTTATTAAATGGGAAATTAATAAACAAAATATTAAGCTAACTTTATATATTATAAAAGATTAATAACTCCTCTTACTAACCATATAGATACAACTGCATTTAATATATAAAAAGGTGAATAATAATTTGTATTAACCAAATAATCTAGCAAAATTTTGAATGGACAATTAATAGATTAATAATATAAAATGAATAAGTTCATTTATTATTTTTAATTACGATTTTCAATAATTTTTATTACAAAATATCATCTATTATTTTTAAACTTAAATCATTCACACATAAAAATCGGAGAAAAAAAATAATTCCTATCATTCATTTATATATATATATAATTCATCAGAAAAAAAAAATTTTTTTTTTTAAAAATGAATATACATTTAATTATAATTATTTTATTATATATATATTTGTAAACATCTTTAGAATATCTTGCATATATTAGTAACTTTTGCACATAGTCTTTTTCTTCAAATAAAAAATTTTTAAAAAAAGTCTATTTAATTATTAAAATTAGATTATTGTATATAAATAAATATAATAGAAAGAAAAACGGAAATATGCATAAGAAATAAGTTAGTCAAAAGCTCATTAGAAAGATAAGGAATATTAATTGTTTCTTTAAGAATAGTCAATGTAAAAAGAAGTATTGGCACAATAAAACAAAAATAAGCATTCAAGCAAATAGAATAAGCCAATTCTGAGATTTCTTTCTTTTTATTAGTTGTATTTCCATTTTTACTTTGATCGGATATATCTATTTTTTCCTCTTTTTTTGCTAATAAAATATCTCTTGCTGTTTTTTGTTGCACTTCTTTTTCTGCTATATTTTCTTTCTCCGCTTCATCTAATAAATTTACTTTTGATTCACTTTTATTTGACTTTAATAGATGAGTACAATCTGATAAGATTCTTTTAACCCTTAAATCTAGTGTTGTCCCTAAGTTATATTTGTTACTGCAAAATTCACAAGTGCTCTAAAATTTATGTGAATATTTAAAAAAGTATGATTTTTTTATAAATGAAATTTTAATCAAAAAAAAAAAAAAAAAGGAATAACAAAAAAGTAAAATTGCTTTAATTTTTTTTTATCGTCTTACATTAATTGAATATTTTAGTATCCAAACCAAAAGGGTAAAAAAAAAAATTTTGAAAAAAAAGCATATATTTCTTTTCTGTGTTGGATAGCACATTTTTGAAATCAGTAAACTTTCTTTATTAAAACTCTTAGTGAATTTGTATTTTGTTCAAAAATCTGTTATATTGTAAATAATGCTATTTTCTATTTTTATTTTATTTTTTTTTTTTTTTTGCTTTTATTTATATAAATTTATCTATTTTTATATATAACTGGTATCATAAAATTTTAAATAAATGAAATAGAATATTTAAATTTTAAAACAAGAACTATAAAGTGAAAAAAAAATTATTTTAAAAATATTTTATTTAAACTTTAATTTTAATATATCAATAAAATATTATGAAATAATTCAAATAAAACGGGATAATGAGCATTACTCGTAAAAATAGCAATTCTAGTTGATATAAGTGAAATTAAAATATTTTAATTTACAATTATAGAATATAAATAGTGATAATAATAAAAGATAAAAAAAAAATATATATATAAATAGTAGATTCATAATAAACATAAATATTATGTTAATATCATATTTAGATTTTCGATATTTAATACCGCGTAAATTTGAATAATAATATTTTTAAATGAAAAATATGATTCATTATAATTTTTTTTTTATAACAATTTAAAAATAGAGATTATACACATATACTATGATAAATATTCACTTAAAGGTTTAAAAAAATAGAAATAAAAAATAAATACATAAATTTTTTTCTTAAATATATTATGTTTTTATAAAATTTTCAAAAAACCAAAAGTGAATATTACAATAAAAAAAAAAAAGAAAATAATCATAAAAAAAAAATAGTAATAATAATTAAAAATATATGTAATATAAAGTAAATGTATAAATTTCTAATAATTGCATAAATAATAATTCTAATTTTAAAAAAAATATTATAAAGAAAAAAATCAAAAATATGTAGTAATAATATACTAATAATATAGTCATATTAAGATATATTTTAATTTTAATTATGTTTAACTGTATGTCAATTTGAAATTGGGTGCATGCATTTATGGTTTATGACATTATAAAGATACTACAATATCACAATGCTATAACAAAATAAAGAAAAATATAAATGTTCCAAAAAAAAAAATTAAGAGAAAAAGAAAAAGAGAAAAAAAGAAAAGGAGAAAAAGAGAAGAAGAGAAAAAGAAAAAAAAAAAGAGAAAGAAAGAATAAAAAAATAATATAAAAGATAAATTAATATTATATAAGGTTATACATTTTACTACGATAATTAAAAGCATAATAATAACTATAACAAAAAGAAAAAATTAATTTTCATATCAATAAAGTCACAACGTATATGTTAAAATTATTGTCCATATAATTAATAATAGTAAATATAGTTATGTAAATTATTTTAACATTAATTTATTATCACAAATAATAAAAAAAAAATTTAAATCAGTTTTAAGAATTTAATATATAAATTTATAATTATGATTATAATTATCAAAAAAATAACAAAGATTATATCACAGTTTGCTAAAAAAAAGAATGATATATATAATAATTATAATTTAATATGTATGCATTTTTATAATATACGCACAACTATTTATCATGTATAACATTTAATTTGAACTAAGAAATTCTATATTTCTTGGAAAACATATATTTATTTTGACAAATATATACTTATTTACAAAAAATATTTGTATTTTTTTAATTTAGAAACTTACGCAAATAATTGGTTTATAACATATAACAAAATTAAATTCTAAGTTTTTCGCTGTTATTTCGAAATATATAAATCGAATATAACACAAACATTATACTTTTTAATTATTAAAAAAATAAAAAGTTTTCTTATAATTACTTTTTATATATTAATTTTTTTATATTTCAACTAAAAATTAGTTCTTTCTTCAATTAAAAAGCAACTTCAAAAAAAAAAATTATTAAATCTTTTCTTTTTTTTTAACTGGAATCAGTGCATGGCTGGCTTGTACTTTTCTAACTAGTAAGATAATTATATTATATCATAAAAGGTTAATAACATCTTTTATTAACCCATTACTAAACAAACAAATAAATAAAGGGCATGTAGAGATGTCTATACTGATATTAATTATTGTAAAAAAAATATATTTATGCTATTAATACACAAATTTTTTGCATTTAATTCAAACAATGGAGAAATTATTATTTTAAAGTAATTTATTTATATTAATAAAAATGTATCTTTATTTTTATAAAAAACTTATATCCTCATTAAAATTATTATGTAAAACAATTAATTAAAATTAACAAATAATTTTAAATTATAGTTATTAACACTCTTTGTAAAAAGCGTAAAAATTAAATACTAATAAAAATTAAATCCATTTTCTTTTTCTTATAAATTTCAAATTTAATTTTTTTTTAGTTTTTCCTTTCTTAGTTTATTAATTTCCTGTTCAAAGATTTAACTAGAGCACTGAATACATAAATTAATAAAGAGAATGCATTAATGATTATACTAATCTTTTTTTCTAGACTTATTTTTAATTTAAAAATAAGTAAATCTATATACATAATATAAATTTAATTCAGAAATTTTTTATTGCTTTAGTGGTACGTATTTACTTCAACAAATTCATACTTTTTGCTAAAAATTTATATCCTCTTTTAAAATTATGATTAAGTAATTTAGTTACGGCAAATAACAAATTTAATTTAAATTTTACTGTTTTTAAGGATATAAAAATTAAATATAACAAAAAAAATACTTTTCATTTAAAATAAATAAAAAGTTTGATAATACTTTTATCTTTCAAAAATATAAATTCCTTTTCCAGCTAAGTTCTTAACTTTTATACCAAAAAAAAAAAATAATAATAATAAAAATAATTTTATATTTTCTTCCCTAAATACTTGATTTACCAATTTGACATTCGAATACTTTTCTAGAGTATTGAACAAGAAAATTAATGAAAAGTATTAATTATTATACTAATTTCATTGAGTTTTAATACTTTTATTATATAGAAGTTAAAGTTAATTAAGTGTTTATTTGTTTAAATGTTTATGTATTTACAAGCAAAATATAAATAAAATATAATAAGAATCTTACATAAACGCGAATGTATTATATTTAATGGAATATTTTCTCTCTTAATATTTCATTGCAATCTCAGATTTTCTTATTTACTTTCATAAGCATTTTATCTTATTTTAGACACTGCTAATTTTATTATAATGAAATTTTTATTATGTAAATTATTCCATATTGAATATATACTTATATGAAATTTATAATATATATTCTTAAAATTATAAAAAAATCATAAAAAAAAGTAGAAATAATTTTAATATATGCATAAAAAAAACTATCTTTAATTTGGGCTGTTTATAAGTTTTAAAAAACAGTTAACCGTTTAATAATTTTTAATTTTTTTAAAAATCTCAATGAATACATGAATCTTTTCTGTACTTCTTTTTATAGGAATTAGTACGCCAATAATTAGCATCCTAGTATAGGTGCAGCTATATAAAATAAAAAAGGTTAATAATAGATTTTTTTAACCATATTCCATCACTTAAGAGAAGAGATGATTTTATTTGTAATTTGTTTTTTTTAGCTTATTTTATTACTTTCAGTCTCTTCTGTATTCCATTATTAATTTTTTCTATTCTTATTACCAAGATCTTCATAATGTGAAATGTTATTTCACCTGCAAATATAGAAATAATCTTTAGATTTTAATTTTTACGTTATATCTGATTTTCTTTTATGCTTATCAATCACTTATATAAGATTTGCTTATTTTCTTTCATATATTTCCTTTGACTTATTATTTAAAAATTTAATCTTTGTGGTTAATAAAAGATTTTATTAGTCTTTTATATAAATAAAGTCACCGTACTAGTAAAGAAAATACGAATAAGCATACAAGTTAAAAAAAAAAAAAATTAGGTGATCTAGTTAAAAAAAATACATATATATGTATTTTTTTTTTTTTGTTCATTTTTATTCTTTATGTCCTTATAATTATTATAAAAAAAAACTTTTTTTTAATTTTTTTTTTCGTTGAGAGTTGCGTTTTTTTTAGAATTGAAGAGTGATTTATTAATTTCCTGTTCAATAACTTTGCTAGAGTACTGATTTATTAATTGGATGCTTAATGACTTTGCTAGAGTATTAAACAAGCAAATTAATAAGGAGCATGTATAAATAAATATACGTTATTAAATATATATATACTTGTTTTTATTATATATATAATGGTTTCTTATAATGCATAATATTTAATTTGATTCAAATTTTACTGCATCTTTTAATAAACATGTGGTTAATAAAAGGTATTATTAACCTTTTGTAGCATGCTAAGCTAGTTGCTAGTTGTATACGTACAAGTTAGCCATGCACTGACGCTAGTCCTATATATATAAAAAAAAAAAAAAAAAAAAATAAAGTTATTTTTTTTTGTTTGTTTATTTATATATATATAC
>NW_021628688.1:0-10905 GCF_900005765.1 Plasmodium relictum | reverse complement strand
AAAAAAAAACTTTATTTTTTTTTTTTTTTTTTTTTTTATAAGACTAGCGTCAGTGCATGGCTAACTTGTACGTATATAACTAGCAACTAGCTTAGCATGCTACAAAAGGTTAATAATACCTTTTATTAACCAATTATTCAATATATATTTTGAAATAATATTGAATATAATAAAATTTTGACTTTATTAATTATTATAGTTTATCTGTATGTTTTTAATTAAA
The DNA here is from genome assembly GCF_900005765.1 of Plasmodium relictum. Lineage (NCBI taxonomy): Eukaryota > Apicomplexa > Aconoidasida > Haemosporida > Plasmodiidae > Plasmodium > Plasmodium relictum. The sequence continues at coordinate 10,682 of NW_021628688.1, read as the reverse complement.
AGAATAAGTAATTCTTTGTAAATAAAAACTCATTTATAATAATTAAAAAAAAACTAATATATATATAAACGTATATTTAGTTATACAATGTTCTTTATTAATTTGTTTGTTTAATACTTTAGCAAAGTCATTAAACGGGCAACTAATAAATCAATATTCTTTATATAATTATCTATATAAAATAAAATAAAACAATTTTATATTTTATTATATTTTAATCACGTTTTTAAATAGTTTTATAATAATCCATTGTCTCCTATTTTTAAATTTGAATCATTTACATATTAAAAAAAAAAAAAGTTCACCTAATAATAAAAATTTAATAAAAAAAAATAATTATACCCACATTTTAATAATAAATATTTCATTATTCATATCTTTTTGCAAATATATTTTTAGATAAGCATCTTTGTACACCTATTTTTAATACAAAATATTCTTATACGTATAATTGTATACATATCTTTATACATATATCTTTCGAATATCTTTTATGCGCTACAAAATTTTCAAGTTTTTTTTATATCAAAATTTCGAAAAGGCAAACAAAATATGCTATTGATTATACTTTACTATCAAAGAAAAGCAGTGATATTACACCATATTCCGTTTTTTAGCTTATTTGACAAATTCTTTTTGTATACTTTCATTCATTTTATGATTCTTATTATTATTCATGTTACATGGAAAAGCAATACATCTTTCATAAATATGAAAATAGATTTTAGGTTTTAATTCATGCATTATATTTGTCTCTTTTTTATTTATTTTAGTAACATGTATTAAATTCTCTAATTAAGCTATATATATTTCATTTGTCTTTTTATTTAATGACTTGATTCTAGTAAATGGAATTTGAATTTTTTAATCTCTATAGTACATAGATACTGCTTTTAATTTTCTCATTCTCAATTTTAATTACTCTATGCGATTTATTAATAAGGGTATTTGATAACCTTGCTAAAACATTGAAAAAAAAAATTAATATGAAGCGTGTAGAGAAGTCTTTACTGATTATACTTATTGTAAAATTATATTTATGCTACTAACACGTAAATTGTATACATATAATATATATAATTGATAAATTATTATTTTAGAGGAATTTATTTACTTTAATGAATATGTACTTTTGTTACTATTAAAAATTTTAATCATCAATAAAGATTATTGATTATGTAAAATAATTTATTAAATAAAATAAACAAATAAATTTAATTATAGTTATTGAATATATTTTAAAAATGCATAAAAATAAAATATCACTGAAAACAAAACCATTTTTGTTTTTCAATTTCGTCACTAATTTCTTTTGTTTAAAAATTAATTCTATTTGACCACAAAAATTTTACAAAAATATTTCCATTAAAAACCTTTTTATTATATATTTTTTAAAAATAAATAAATCTTTTTTTTTTACTAGCAAATGTATGAATAACTGGTTATAATATAGATAATTATATAATCCTTGTATAATTATCTATATAACATAAAATAAAACAAGTTTATCTTATATATTTTATTTATTAATCACCTGTTCAAAGACTTTACTAGAATACTAAACAAACAAATTAATAAAGAGAATACATAGATGCTTCTTATTTTTATTATTGTAATAATATATTTATACTATTTATATGTGAAGTTTACACATATGGTTTACATACCTTAGTAATTATTTTTTTAGATGAATTTGTTTATTTTAATAAAAATGCACTTTTATTTTTATTATAAATCAAAATCTTCATTAAAAATAATTAATTAGAACAAACAAAAAATATAACTTATTAATGACAGTCTTTTGAAAACACGTAAAAATTAAACACTGATAAAAATAAAATTATTTTTGCTTTTCCTATAAAACTTCGAATTCAATTTTTTTTTTTCATCATTTAAAAATTAATTCTATTTGAAAATATAATCTTTATATTCAAAAAATCCATAAAATTAGTTCGTTAAAATATCTCTTATAAAAAAAAAAATAATTTTTTTTTATATTTTAGACTAGTGAACCTATATGGCTAACTTGCTATTTTCTTTATGGATAACTAATTATTATATTATAAAAGCTTAAGAATATTCTTTATTAACCAATTATATAAAATGAGTAGAAATTATTTCACATACTTTATATTAATCTATTTATTTGATATTCTAACAAAGCTATTGAGCACCCAATCAGTAAATGAACATTCCATTTATTAAATTGTTTACTTAATATGTTTCAAAAGTCATTCAGAAATAATTCACAAATCAAAGTTATAATAATGTTTAAGATACATTTAATCTTATATATTTTTTTTTAATGCATAATAATTTTAATTAAGAGGATTATTTAAAATTTGTTTTTATATTTTTTTTTGATTTGTTCATATATTAATAGAATATAAATTATTAAAGGAGATAAAGTAATATATAAATAGAATGTATTGTGTAAAAATAGATAAATTTTGATGCTGCATATGATATACATAAAGAAAATGATAAAACAGAAGGGATAATAAAACTAGTTTTAAATTAGCTTTACATTTACCAAAAATTCTCTCATTAAATTTTTTTTTGATTTTTCCTTTTATTTCAATTAGATTTACATGTTTTAAATCTATATTTTCCTCTATTTTATTTTGTTTTTTTCTTTATTCCAAATTTAATTCTATTATTCTTTGCTGACAGAATTTTAATACACCATTTTTTTTTTTTTTTATATCTTTATTTTCTTCTAAGGATCTTTTAAGATTCTAAATCTAATGTATTTTTTAAATAATTTTTGTAATCCCACGATCTAAAGGAAGTCTACTAAAATGGAAAGAAAATATTTAGTGTTATAAAAAGTTTTTTTCATACTAATAAAATTATAATCTAAGAAAATAGTAGTAACAAAAAAAACATAAATATTTTTAAGTATTATTGTTATATTGCATTATTAGAAAATTATATTATCCTAATTAAAAAGGTAAATGTAGAAAACATTATAAGAAAATTTAATATATATTTTTTCTCTTTATTATTGTGTATTTTTAAATTTGTCAATTTTGTGGTAATAAAGCCTTTGGATAAATGAGCATAGTACCTAGAATATATTTTAAAATTCGGGATAAGCATAATATTATTTTTTTTGTTCTTTTTTTTTAAAATTAAAATATTCCTTTTTAAAAAAAAATAAATTTTTATTTATTATACTTTTTAATGTTTTAAGAGAGGATGATCAAATGATATAAATAACTTTAAAAAATCACTTTCTAGGCATGAAAAGAAGATTTGTTTTTATTTTGAATTTTTTTATATAAAAAAATAGAACTTTTGAAATTTTTTTTTATGTATGTGTATTTATAAATTATGTTGTCATATTGCAGAGGATAAATATATCAGAGAAAAATATTTTAAGTTATTATTTTTTCATATAGTTTAGTGCTCATTTATGTGATGACATCAGCACTACGTATTAATGCATGCATAAATATATTAATTTAAATTTAATAAACTTCCAAATTCATTAAAAAGTGTTTTAATAATCAATTTAATAAACCATAATCTTTATTATTGTTAAATTATATTTTATATTAATTTATTTTATTTTCTTAGTTACAATTTATTTTTTCACTATAGTTGTATGTATAAATATATGATAGTTATTATTTTTAATCTATCATTTATTTTGATTGAAGCATTATAAATTTTTTTTTGAAAAAAATATATATATGCGTGTGCTAAATTTTATATTTATTTATAGTTCTTCACCATAGTTAAAAACTTAATATATCATAAAATAATTATATTGTCATTAAAACAATATTTGAATTATTATTTATTGCGCCTCTAATGTAGATTTCATACTATATATCTTCTTTATAAATCTTATTATTAAAATATAATTACTACTATTTTACAATTACTAAAAATGCATACATTCTTCTTATATTTATATATTTTTTTCATTTTTTTTCTTTTTTTTTTCCTAGGTATTTTTATTATCATTAAATAATTTTTTTTATAAAAAAATTGGTACATGCAGAAATTTTTAATTTCAATTTTGTTTCTTCATATATATAAACATTATTGTATTGCACATCATTATAATGATAAATTATAATAAAAAATAAAACTATAATTAAGAATATTTATTATAATATGAGAATAATCATTAGTTATATGATCTCTAAAATTTATTTAACATATATATCTTAAAAATCTATAGAATTATTACCATTACATTTACGATTTAAATTATAAAGTAATTATTTTTATATTTTCTGTTTATTTTTTCGGTTATTATTAGAATTAATAACGCGCATATATATTACCTTAAGTACAACAAGAATACAATTTAATTAACATTGCATACTGTATAAATATTATTCTTATTTTACTATTTGAACTTTGAGCTTTCTTTTTTAAATAAAATAAGAAATTAACAATACTTGAAATTTTTATTTTAAAGGAAATTATTAAAAAAAATACTCAATTTTTAATCATATATATTTAATGTATAGGTTTTCTACAATTCATTCATTGATTCTATTTTACTAATATTAATACATAACATTTTTATAAATATTTTAAATGAAAAATTAAATAAAGAGTTTTAATGTAATTTTTTTTCATAAGTACATTAGCATTTATTATTCTTACATATAATTTTTAAATTTTTATAATTTATTTTTTATCTAAAGTTATTAATATTAATTATACCTAACAATAAATAAATTTATATTAATAAAAAAAAAATGAGAAGGAAAAGTAATATTATCTGGAATGTTTGTATAAATTCTAGATACTATTCCCGTATAGCTAAAGATTATATTATTAAAGATATGTCGACTTTAAAAATATACAATAAAAAAGAGAGAAAAAATATATTAAATTTTTTTATGTTTACCTTTTTAATTTGGATATTACAATGTTCTAATAATGTAGGATAATAATGATACTTACAAATATTTATGTTTTTTTTGTTACTATTATTTTTTTAAATTAAAATTTTATTAGCATAAAAGAAATGTTTTTTATAATTCTGGATGTTTTTTTTTGTTATTTTAGTGGAATTCTTGTAGGTCATGGCACTGCGAAAATGACTTAAATGTGCTAAATTTAGGAGAAAAAAGATCATTAGCAGAAAATAAGGGTATAACAAAACAAAGAAACGAGGGATTGAAATTACATGAAGAACAAGATATAATAGAGGTAAATTTAGACTTAGATAATAAAAAAATTGGAATAGAAGAGGATATAGATACAAAACAAGAAAATGAACAAGAGGAAAAGAAAAATAAAAAATTAAAATTAAAAGAAAGTATTTTAGGAAAGTGTAGAAATTATTTTAAACTAACTACCTTATCTATTATTTTTCTCTTATCATTTTCTTCACTTATAACAATTGTAATTGATTATATTAATCCTACTTTGCACACGATTTTATTGTTTTATACATTATCTAAAATATCTATTTTAATATTTTCGACCCTTATACTGTATGAACAAATCCAAAAAAAACGTAATAATAAATCTTAAATAACATTTCTAATTAACACTATTGAACATTAAACAAAGAAATATATAATATAAGATTAAAAGTATCTTAAATGTTACCATATCTCTGATATATTAACCGTGTATTCAATGGCATATGAAAGGTATTTAATAAACAGTTTAATAAATAATGTTGATTAATAAATGACATTATTAACCTTTTACAAAATAATAGCTGGTTCTTCATACACTAAACGGTGAGTTAGTCATTTATTATAATTAGACGTTTAATGACTTTGCTAAAGAATTGGACATACAAATTAATATAGAATATATGGAGATATATTATTTTAATTATTAAAATTGCTTTATTTACTTTAGTAATACGTAAGTTTTATACATATAGTTTACATAAATGATCAATTTATTGTTTAAGGGGAATTTATTTACTTTAATAAAATCACAATTTTGTTTTTTTATTAAAAATTTAAACTCTCGTAAGATTATTGATTATGTAAAATAATTAATTAAAACAAAAAAATATATTTAATTATAGTTATTAATTGTATTTCTAAAAAATATATAAAAATTAAGTGTTAATGAAAACATAATTTTTGTTTTTCTTTTTTAATTTTGAATTGAATTTCTTATTTTAAAATTTAATTCGGCAGTAAAAATTTTACAAAAAAAATAAATAAATGTTTTTTTTTTAGATAAATACAAATAAATTAAACAATAACGATAAATACATAAGAAAAAAATTATCATGATTTTTTTTCCTTTTTTAACTGGAAAATATATGATAGTCTCCATATTTTCCGTATGAATAACTAACTATTATTATATAAAAGCTTAACAATATTTTTTATTAACCAATGGCTAACTTGATTATTTATGTTTGAATAATTCTGGTAAATAAATTGTTTTTTTTCCGTATTTTAAACAATATTAATGGTAGATGAATGATACAATAGATCTATTCTATATGATGTTAATCAATGAATATTATTGTAAATATATTTTACACAATATTCTTGGAAATACTAAATAAATAATTAATTTTCTTTTTTGTATTAACTTATATGGTCTATATAATATTTTATTTATATTTAATTTCTTTTTAAAAAAAAAAATTTAATTAAAAAAAAATTATGATTGAATTTTTTATTTTATTTTATTTTAATTTCACTTTTGATATTATTGATTTAAGTTTTTAAAATAATTTAATAGATGGGATAAAAACTGATAATAGTCTTGAATTATTAAAATTTTTAAATAGGTTAGAATAAGTTGTAATGAATATAATTGAGCAATCTGATTGAAATGATGTATTATTGATTTATTAATTGCCCTCTTAATGACTTTGCTAGAGTATTAAAAAAACAAATTAATAAAAAGCATGTATAAATAAATATACGTTTTTAAATATATATTTACTTATTTTTATTATGTATATATTGTTTTCTTATGATGCATACTATTTAATCTGAGTTAAATTGTACTTCCTCTTTTAATAAACTTAATAATTGTTATAAATGAGTTTTTATTTACAAAGAGTTACTTATTCTTTTAATTAAAAACATACAGACAAACTATAACAATTAATAAAGTCAAAACTTTATTTTATTCAATGTTATTTCAAAATATCCATTGAATATAACATAAACATTATACTTTTTCATTCTTAATTTTTATAAGTAAAAGTTAATTCTTTATTTAATTCGAAAAACAAAAAAAACGTCAACCAACAATCCCCCAAAAAAAAAAAAAAAATAATTTTAATTTTTTTTTTTTAATTACAAAGATGTATATAAATAAAAATAAACAAACAAACAAAAAAAAAAATAACTTTATATATATATTTTTTTTTATAACTAGCGTCAGTGAATGGCTAACTTGTATATACACGACTAGTAAACTAGCTTAGTATACTACAAAAAGTTAATAATATCTTTTATTAACAAATTATATAAAATAAATAAATTTATTTTATATAAGTGATATATAGACTATATAATTATATATATCATGCAATTTCATTATAACTATTTTTAATCTCTCGTACATTTTTGTTTATTTACTTGAAATATAAACTATAACAAATGATTTTTGTATATATTTTAGTAGACAATAAACATACAAGTAAATATTAATTTATATGATATTTATCCAAGAATATAATTTGAAGTAGGCAGATAATACTAATTATTGACTAATAAATAAATTATAAATATATAAGAAAATAAAAATTTACAGATTTACTGAGACCTAAAGATTATTTTGATATTTATAAACAAGGTTATACTTCAAATTATGAAAAAATTAATAAGAAGAATTGAAAAATTAATAATGAAATACAAGAAATATTTAAGGTTATAAATCATGCTAAGGAGAAAAATCATAGAGTAACACTAATACTCCTTCTAAAGATGGAGTATATTCAATAGAACATATTATTAATCTTTTATAATATAATAGTTAATTATTCATAAAAAAATAGAAAATTAGTCATGCATAATATGTAGTTCTAAAAAAAAAATATTATTTTTTTTTTGTGAATGTCACATGGAAAATTTTGAAGAAGAAAAAAAAAGAAAATTGATTTTTTTTATATTTAATAAAAAAAGTGGATATAAGAAAACTTTTTAGTTTTCATTAATAAATAAATAAAATTTAACATGTGTTGTATTCGATTTGTATATTTCTAAATAGAAGTGAATAATTTAAAACTCAATTTTTATTATTTATTACAATTATTTGTGTGAGTTTCTAAATTAAAAGAATATGTTTATTCTTTGTAAATAAGTATACATTTGCTAAAGTAAAAATATGGCTGTTAAGTAATGCAGAATTGCTTAATCAAATTAAATGTTATATATGAGAAATATATCTATATAAAATATAAGAATATGTATATACCCTGAAAATCGATATATTTAGTTATATATACTCTTTATTAATTTGTTTATTTAATATTTGATTAATAAAAAATTTTTTATTAACCTTTTGTAAAATAAAATAAGCTACCAGTCAGGAGAATATAAGTCAGACATGTATTGACGCTAATTAAAAAAAAAAAAATATAAAGTTATTTCTTTTTTTATTTATTTTATTTATAAGCATCTTTGTAATTAAAAAAAAAATTTTAATTTTTTTTTTTTTTTGAGAATTATCGATTAACGTTTGTTCGAATCAAAAAGAGAATTAGTTTTTATGTAAGTAAAAACTTAAGATATGAAAAAGTATAATGTTTATGTTGCATTCAATATGTATATTTTTGAAATAACATTGAACAAATTAGAGTTTTAATTTTTGTTATTTGTTATAAATTGTTGTGTGTTTTTAATTAAAAGAATATATTTATTCTTTGTAAATAAAAAAATATTTATAAACGTAAACATATATCTGTTAAGCAATACTTGTTAATAAAATTTGTTATTAACCTTTTGTAATACTCTAAGCCAGTTTACTACTTGTGTACGTACAAGTTAGCCATGCACTGACGCTAGTTAATAATAAAAAAAAAAAAAAAATAAAGTTATTTTTTTTTTGTTTGTTTATTTTTATTTATATACATCTTTGTAATTAAAAAAAAAAAAATATAAATTAATATATTTTTTTTTTAGTGGTTGAAATTATTTTTTTTTGTTGTGTTTTTTGACTTTTGTGTTTTAAAAATTAAAATAAGAAATGTTAACTTATTAAAACTTAAGAGATAAAAGAAATGTTTATGTAATATTAATGTATGTTTGAAATAACATTGAATAAATTAAACTTTTGACTTTATTAATTGTTATAGTTTGCCTGTATGTTTTTAATTAAAAGAACAAGTAATTCTTTGTAAATAAAAACTCATTTATAACAATTAGTAAGTTTATTAAAAGAGGAAGTACAATTTAAATCAAATTAAATATTATGCATCATAAGAAACCATTATAATATAATAAAAACAAATATATAGATATATATATATAAACGTATACTTAGTTATACATGCTCTTTATTAATTTGTTTATTTAATACTCTAGCAAAGTCATTAAACAGGCAATTAATAAATCAAGAAGACAATTAGAAGTTAATAAAAAAGTAGCAGATATCCTACTAGACTCAGAAGTAGATATAAGAACAATATCAACTTAAACAGAAAAAGAATTAAATATGGAACCTAATTTAACAATTCTACCTTGTGCGATTAGAGGATTATTTGTTCATAATAATGCGAGAAAATCTAAAAAGGTTGTAGTAAGAGATGCTATATAATGGCAAGCTGCTTTTTTTACTTAAAGTTACGATAATGAAACGAGTAGGATATATTATTCTAGATGAAGATGAAAAGCATGCATATGTCGTTGTTTTATTAATTACCCGTTTAATGACTTTGCTAGAGTGTTAAACATTGGTTAATAAAAGGTATTATTAACCTTTTGTAGCATGCTAAGCTAGTTGCTAGTTGTATACGTACAAGTTAGCCATGCACTGACGCTAGTCCTATATATATATAAAAAAAAAAAAAAAAATAAAGTTATTTTTTTTTTGTTTGTTTACTTATATATATATACATCTTTGTAATTTAAAAAAAAAAAAATATTAATATTTTTTTTTTTTTTGGGAAGAGTTTTATGAATGAATGTTATGTTATGTTATGTTTTAATTTTTAGTGTAAATAAAAATTAAAAGAAAGAAATGTTAACTTATTAAAAACTTAAGAGATAAGAGAAATATTTATGTATTATTCAATGTATATTTTTGAAATAACATTGAATATCATAAAATTTTGACTTAATAAATTGTTATAAATTATTTGTATGTTTTTAATTAAAAGAAGATATTAATTCTTTGTAAATAAAAACTCATTTATAACTGTTAATAGGTTTATTAAAAGATGCAGTAAAATTTAACTTCAATTAAATATTATGCATCATAAGAAAACAGTATATATATATATAATAAAAACGAATATATATATATAAACGTATACTTAGTTATACATGCTCTTTATTAATTTGTTTGTTTAATACTCTAGCAAAGTCATTAAACGGGCAATTAATAAATCAATACTCTAATATAATCATTAAGAGGGCAATTAATAAATCAATTAGCGATAATGGTAGGAAATTCCAAACCAGTGCAAATAGAACTCCATTGAATTATCAAAGTTTAAGATGAAAGAAGATATTAAAAAACTTTAATTGGAAATATTTTAAGAGATAATAAAT
>NW_021628682.1:0-8124 GCF_900005765.1 Plasmodium relictum | reverse complement strand
ACAAAAGTCAAAAACATAACATGACAAAGAAAAATAATTTCGACAACAAAAAAAAAATATTTAATTTTTTTTTTTTTTTAATTACAAAGATGTATATTTTATAAATAAACAAACAAAAAAAACAACTTTATTTCTTTTATTTTTTTTTATTTTTTTATCTAGCGTCAGTGCATAGCTAACTTGTACGTACTCAAGTAGTAAACTAGCTTAGTGTACTACAAAAGGTTAATAACAAATTTTATTAACCATTATTAGAACCTTGACTAACTTGTGTGTCTAATTATATATACTTTTTTTAAGACACATCTCGGTTATAATTATATTATGTTTTATTTTTTTATTTTTTTTTGCATGTTTTATTTTTTAAAAAAAAAAAATTATATTTAAAGAGGAGAAATAAAATGGAAAAAGGTTAGCAAGTGGATTGCTTTTATTTTTTTTTGAACTTTTATAGATTTTAAAAATTTTGGTGATTTAATTAATTTTGTATTATAAATAAAATCTATAATACAAAATTATAAAGGAGTCCTAAAATTTGCTCTTTATTAACTTGGATATTCATTACTTTTATCCTAGTCTTTGAATATCCAATTAATAAATCAATATTACAATATTATAAAATATGATTCACATTATATTTCATATTGGTTAATAAAAAATTGTTAAACCTTTTGTAAAATAAAATGAGTTACTATCACGGAAAACATAGATCATCCGTTGGTTAATAAAGATATATATTAACCTGTATGCATGCCAACAAGGGACGTGTACTTATCAAAAAGCTCAAATCGTATGAAAATTAAAATTTATATGGGATCGTAACTTTTCATTTTTCGAAAGTGTTTAAAAGGAAAATATATATTTTTCCTAATATTTATACATATATTTATGTTTGTTTTCATTTTTTTTTATAATTATTTTGTGAGTTTTATTCACAAAATAATTATTACAGTTTGCAGGGGTACATTTTTGTTATTGAAGTACTGGTTAATAAAAGGTATTATTAACCTTTTGTAGCATGCTAAGCTAGTTGCTAGTTGTATACGTACAAGTTAGCCATGCACTGACGCTAGTCCTATAAATTAAAAAAAAAAAAAAAAAAAAAATATAAAATTATTTTTTTTATTAACCTTTTGAAAATTAAAATGAGCTACTAGTCAGAAAAATAGAAGTCATCCATTTGATAACCCTAGTTAAAAAAAAAAAAAATTAAAAATTATTTTATTTTTTTTTGGGGATTGTCGATTGATGTTTGTTCGAATTAAAAAGAGAATTAATTTTTAATTAAATGAAAAGTTTAAGGAATAAAAAAGTATAATGTTTATGTTATATTCAATGTATATTTTTGAAATAACATTGAATAAATTAGAGTTTTGATATTTGTTAATTGTTATAAATTGTATGTTTTTAATTAAAAGAGTAAACTTATTCTTTGTAGATAAAAATTCTTTTATAACAATTTTGCATGTTTATTAAAAGATTCAGTAAAATTTAATTCAAATTAAATATTATACATCATAAAAAAAAATTATATATGTATAGTAAAAACGAATATATATATATAAAACGTATACTTAGTTATACATGCTCTTTATTATTTGTTTAATAATCTAGCAAAGTTATTAAACGGGAAATTAATAAACCACATATATATTTTTATTCTTCTAATTTATTCGTAGTAAAAACTCCAAGTTTTTTTTCACAATATAGTAATTTAGAGATTTTTTAGGAGTTAAAAGGAAAATAGTAAACAAAAAAAAAAAAGATTATTAAAATAATATGAAAAAAATAAAATTATAAAAAAATTATTAAAATAGCTATTATTTATTTAATTGATTTATTAATTGCTTGCTTAATGACTCTGCTAGAGTATTAAACAAACAAATTAATAAAGAGCATTTATAACTGAGTTAAATTTTATTGCCTCTTTTAAAAGACTTATTAATTGTTATAAATGAGTTTTTATTCACAAAGAATCACTTATTTTTATAATTAAAAACATACAGACAAACTATAATAATTAATAAAGTCAAAACTTTATTTTATTCAATGTTATTTCAAAATATACATTGAATAATACATAAACATTTCTTTTATCTCTTAAGTTTTAATAAGTAAAAATTACATATAAAAAAAATTAAATTAAAAAAAAAAATAAATTAATTTAATTTACATTTTTTTTTTAATTACAAAGATGCATATAAATAAAAAACAAACAAACAAAAAAAAAATAACTTTATATTTTTTTTTTTTTTTAACTAGCGTCAGTGCACGGCTAACTTGTATATACATGACTAGTAAACTAGCTTAGTGTACTATAAAAGGTTAATAGCATATTTTATTAACCAAACATATAATATTTAATTTGAATCAAGAAATTCTGTATTCCTTAACAGGCATATGTTAACTTTTACAAATGTATTTTTATTTACAATGAATAAGTATATTCTTTTAATTAAAACATAAACAAAATTTATAAAAAATAACAAAAATTAAACTCTAAGTTATTCGATGTTATTTTAAAGCATGCAAATCCAATACAAAAGAAACATTTGATTTATAAATTGCCTGTTTAATGACTTTGATAGAGTACTGAACAAAAAGATAAATAAAAAGCTTGTATAACTAAATATACGGATATATATATAATAGCTTTTTATGATGTATAATATTTATATTATTGATTTATTAAATGCCTCTTGAATGACTTTACTAGAATATTAAAGAGACAAGTTAATGGAGATCATGTATATAAAGATCTATTGATATTCTTTTAATTAGAATAATTAAAATCTTAAAATTGAAGCAAAGCTTAATGAAGTCAAGTTATTTAAATATATTATTTTTTAAGAGTTAGATACATATACAACATATAGCAAAACTCTTAAGTAAAAGCATAAACATATCACATTGGTTAATAAAATTTGTTATTAACCTTTTGTAGTACACTAAGCTAGTTTACTACTTGTGTACGTATAAGTTATCCATGCACTGACGCTAGTTAATAATAAAAAAAAAAAAAAAAAGAAAGTTATTTTCTTTTGTTTGTTTATTTTTATTTATATACATCTCTGTAATTAAAAAAAAAAAATTATATATTTTTTTTTTTTGTTGCGTGGTCGAAATTAATTTTTTTTGTTATGTTATGTTTTAATTTTTGTGTTTTAAAAAATTAAAAGAAGAAATGTTTATGTATTATTCAATGTATATTTTGAAATAACATTGAATATAATAAAATTTTGACTTTATTAATTATTATAGTTTATCTGTATGTTTTTAATTAAAAGAATAAGTAATTCTTTGTAAATAAAAACTCATTTATAATAATTAAAAAAAAAACTAATATATATATAAACGTATATTTAGTTATACAATGCTCTTTATTAATTTGTTTGTTTAATACTCTAGCAAAGTCATTAAACGGTCAATTAATAAATCACACGTATAATAAAAATATATTCTCGTATAACATTTTTGTAACATCTTATATACTTTTATTTAATTAATCGCATATACTTTTTCTTTGCAAAATCTTTCTTCTCTTTTTTTTGATATAAATATTTTTCAGTGTGTATATATTTTAATAACAAAAATGTACCCCTGCAAAATGTAATAATTATTTCGTGAATAAAAGTCGCAAAATAACTATAAAAAAAAAAATTAAAGCAAACACAAATATATGTATAAATATTGGGAAATATATGTATTTTCCCTTTTAAACTCTTTCAAAAAGTGAAATGTTACGATCCTGTATGAGTTTTGATTTTCATACGATTTAAGCTTTTCGATAATTACTCATCCCTTGTTGGTGTGCATACAGGTTAATATATATCTTTATTAACCTTACTCCACAACCAGGGAAAATAATTTTTTTACTTTATCTTTTGCTTCTTATCTTGTCTTATAATTTCCAATCCTTTATGTACTTCATTACTTATTTTTCTATATTTACCGTTGTACAGTGACAACGAGTAATTTCACTCTTCTCATAAATGTTGAGAAAGCTTTTGGGTTCTATTGGTCTTGATTTTATCTTTTTTCTACTCTTATCAACTACTTGAATTAAGTCTTTAAGTTGCATCTTATATATGGTTTTAGTTTTTCTTCCTAATCATTTTATTTTTGTAAGAGAAATTTGGATTTCATATCTTCTCTAGTATATTGGTATAACTTTTAATATTTCATTACTAATTTTTAGTTACTCTATGCGGAAAAGACCAATATGGTTTATATTGAAGATTTCCACTATAATATTTCATTTAATTCCACTCATAATCGGATAGTTCATATGAAATAATGTTACCAACCTTAATTTCTTTTGTTGTTGCCATTGATTTATCTTTAATTTAGTTTAAATATTCGAATACTTTAGTCTATTAATCTTTTAAATAAATAATTCTCATCTCATTATAATTTTTTGGTAATAAGTTCAAAAATTCTATGCAGATACAATCTATTCTAAATACTGTAAAATAGGATATTTATCCTACACTACCGTGAGGTGTATTATTATATATTAGTACTACATTTCGTACTATTTTTTCAAAAGGTATATCTTTTTCATAACACAAAGTTTTAATTATATAACCTAATACTTTATGAGAGCTTTCATTCATCTCATTTTCTTGTGGATAATATGAACTTGTGTGATACAGTTTGACCTATAATACATCTGCGATATATTCTTCAAATTCTTTATTCATGTAAATTGAACCTCAATTTGTTAAGATACTTTTCGGACATCCAAAAATAGGAATCAAAGTATTTTTAATTATAGCAATTATATCGATAGTAATAGGAGTTTTCTGAGTTACATTAGTCAACATATAGCGTGAATAGTGATACATCGTGACTTGTATAAAATATTCTTTTCCTTTTCAAGTTCCAGATCCTATAATATCTAATGATATCATATCAAATAAGTTGGGTTTTGATAAAGCTTTATTATTATTAGATTTGAATTTTCTATCATGCATTATTTGACAAACTGGTTATTAAAAAAATTGTTATGAACCTTTTGTAAAAATAAAATGAGCTACCAGTCAAGAAAATATAAGTCAACCATGCACTGACACTAGTTAAAAAAAAAAAAAATAACTTTATATATTTTTTTTTTTTGTTGTTTTGTTTATTTTATTGTATATACATCTTTGTAATTAAAAAAAAAATAGAATTATTTTTTTTTGTCAGTTAACGTTTCTTTTAATTAAAAAGGGAATTAATTTTTTAGTTAATAAAAAAACTTAATGAAAAAGTATAATGTTTATGTTAAATTCAATGTGTATAATTTGAAATAACATCTAATGAACTAGAGTATAATTTTTGTTATTTTTTATAAATTTAGTGTGAGCGTTTTTAAATGTAAACATATATCTGTTAAGCAATACAGAATAATTTAATATATAATATATATATTATACATTATAAAAATCTATTATATATATAATAAAATAAGTATATATATTAAAAATTCACATATTTATTTATGCATACTCTTTATTAATTTGTTTGTTTAATACTTTAGTAAGCCATTAAACAGACAATTAATAAATCAATATGCGAATAAAAAATTAAATATGAAATTTAACGAGAATAGAAATATTAATAAAAATGGGGAAAATAACAGAAAAACTACAGCAAGAACAACTAAAAGTGCGAAAAGAAAAATGAAAAATACAAAATAAAAGGAAGTTGACAATAAAGTGAAATATAAAACGATAAAAAGAAGAAAATTGAACAAATAACTTTAATTTTTGAAAATTTTTTTAAAAAAGTATATTCTTTAAAAAAAGTAAATATGCTAAATATATGAATCAGTAAATTCAATAATTCTTTGTAATAACATTTTTAAGATAAATAAAAAAATATTTTATAACATGATTTCATTTATTTCAATTTGATTTCTTCTTTTTTTTTTTTTCTTTCAGAAGGAACATAAATATTTAGAATTTATTTTGGCCAATAATAATATTATATCAACAATATTTTAAATTTCATTTTATTTTTTAAAAAAATTTACTAATTTAAAGTGAATCATATCATATTTTTTAGCTAAAATATTCAATTCATATAAATTCACATACTGGTTAAAAAAAAAATTGTTATTAACCTTTTGTAAAATAAAATGAGCTACCAGTCAGGAAAATGGAAGTCGGGCATATACTGATGCTAGTTAAAAAAAAAAAATAATTTTATATATTTTTTTTTTCAATTGATTGAAGTTTGTTTTCAAGTTAAAAAGAGAATTAATTTTCTTTTATTTACATAAAAAAAAAACTCATATATATATATATATTTGAAATAATGTTGAATAAATTAGGGTTTCACTTTTGTTATTTGTTATAAATTGTGTGTGTGTTTTTAATTAAAGGAATATACTTATTTTTTTTGTTAATAAAAACTCATTTATAACAGTTTAACATGTCTATTAAACAATGCAGTATAATTTAATTCAAATTAAATATTATGCATATGGTTAATAAAAGCTATTATTAACCTTTTTCAGTACAATATGCTAAGTTACTGTACGTGTATATACAAGTACCCACGTACTGACTGATTAACAAAGGATATTATAATTTTTTTTAGTACACCAAATTAGTTTGTTGTATGTTTATGTACAAACTAATATGTACTGACACTAATAAAAAAAAAAAATATATTTATATATACATATTTTTTTTTGTTTGTTTATTTTGTTTTTGGGAAATATTAAAAGAAAAAAAGATAATTTTTATTTTTTTGGTGAGAAATTTTTAGTTAATAAAAATTTAATTATCTTTTATAAATATCTTTTATAAAAATAAAAGATAAAATTAAATAATGTTTTGTATTATTCAAAGTATATTTTGAAATAACATTGAATAATATAAAGTTTTGACTTTATTAATTGTTATAGTTTGCTTGTATGCTTTTAATTAAAAGAATAAGTAATTCTTTGTAAATAAAAACTCATTTATAACAATTAACAATTTTATTAAAAGAGGTAATAAAATTTAACTCAGTTATAAATGCTCTTTATTAATTTGTTTGTTTAATACTCTATCAAAGTCATTAAACGGCCAATTAATAAATCAGCATCATAAAAAATCAATATATATACAATAAAAATAAGTATATATATATAAACGTATATTTAGTTATAAATGCTCTTTATTAATTTGTTAGTTCAATACTCTAGCAAAGTCATTAAACAGGCAATTAATAAACCACATGCACACTTTCTCTTTCATTTTTACTAACATATATATATATTTAAATTTTTTTATTTTTAATAAACTGATAATGCAATAGCTCAGAATACTTTTTTAATTTCTTAGAGACACACACACATATATAATAGCAAAATTAAATTTTTTTTAATTAAAAAATTAATAATATTAATGAACATTTAAAAATATATTTAACTAAAAATTAACCTAAACTTACGCCTTTTTAGATAAATTACATAAAAAAATTTTTTTTACGTATCAGAAATTGTTCATTTACATGTATCAAATATATTATAATTAAAAACGAAATACTTTTAAAAATTAACTACAAAAATTAATATAAATAAAATATAAAGTGAATTATTATCAAATTTCTGTTATATAAAACTATTCCTATAACTAAAAAAAGTAAAATTCTAATACTTTAAGATAATAATTGAAGGAACAAGCAATTCACATAGAATTAGATAATTTTATGGATATTTTATTATTGTTTCACACTATGGTTACATTTATATATTTAAAAAGTGGATATTGAATTCCTTTCTTAAAAAAAAAAAATTTATGCATATATAACTTTTTTCATTTTTTTATAAGGAATAATCTGCTTTTTTTTTTTTAAGATAAAACATAAATATAAATATAAAAAAAATTAGAATATATTGTTTTAATTAACATTTAACAATGAAAGAATTTTGTAAAATGATAATATGTTTTATAGAACAAACTTTTATTTACTTCTTATTTTTTATCCTGCAACAAAAAATATATTGCTCTTACAAAGATAGTAACATCAATAAATTAATAAATATAATTGGTGATGTAGAATTATATGATAATTTAATAAAATTAGAGGAATTAATGTTACAATCTTTAGAAATGGATGAATTAAAACTACCTATATTAAATCCAG
>NW_021628677.1:0-11483 GCF_900005765.1 Plasmodium relictum | reverse complement strand
GTTACTGTTGTAGAAAAATAGGTCATCTTAAGAAAGAATGTATGCATTGTAAGAAAAAATGTGAAAATTGTAATATAATAGGACACTGATTTATTAATTGCCCGTTTAATGACTTTGCTAGAGTATTAAACAAACAAATTAATAAAGAGCATGTATAACTAAGTATACGTTTATATATATATATTCGTTTTTATTATATATATATATACTGTTTTCTTATGATGCATAATATTTAATTGAAGTTAAATTTTACTGCATCTTTTAATAAACCTATTAACAGTTATAAATGAGTTTTTATTTACAAAGAATTAATATCTTCTTTTAATTAAAAACATACAAATAATTTATAACAATTTATTAAGTCAAAATTTTATGATATTCAATGTTATTTCAAAAATATACATTGAATAATACATAAACTTTTCTCTTATCTCTTAAGTTTTTAATAAGTTAACATTTCTTTCTTTTAATTTTTATTTACACTAAAAATTAAAACATAATATAACATAACATAACATTTCTTTCTTTTAATTTTTATTTACACTAAAAATTAAAACATATTATAACATAACTGGTTAATAAAAGGTATTATTAACCTTTTGTAGCATGCTAAGCTAGTTGCTAGTTGTATACGTACAAGTTAGCCATGCACTGACGCTAGTCCTATAAATTAAAAAAAAAACTTGTACGTATACAACTAGCAACTAGCTTAGCATGCTACAAAAGGTTAATAATACCTTTTATTAACCAGTATTTCACTATGGTTTCTCATTTAATTTATTTCATATTTAGATGATTTGTATGAAATAATACTACCCACTTTCCCATAAGTATTATAAATATATTTATATTTGTATTAAGAAGAAATGGAATATAGATGCAAGTTGAATTATGAATAAATTGTAGCATCTATATTAAAATTTATTTCATTTTACTTGAACAAAATTTCTCGCTATTATTTGAATATTTTTTTTTTCTAATAAGCTATTTATTAAATGGTAGATTGGAAATATTTACAGTATTTTAAAAAGTCAAATTAATAAAGTGAGTGTAGAGAAATATCTACTAACTTTAGTTGCAATAGGATTACTTAATATAGAAAATTATATAATCTTTAATTATCCATATAAAATAAAATGAACTATATCATTTTATATAATATTTTATTATAATAAAGTTTTTCAATATTGTTCATAAGTGTCTATTTTAGTTTATTTATGAATATGAATAATTCATGTTTATTAACAGTTTTTATTTATAATTATAATTTATATATAAAACTTATATCAATCAAACATACCAGTTAAAAATTAACCATAAATAAAATATTTTATAGAACACATAAGTTGCACGTATAAAAAAATTATTTACCTAGTTTTTTTCAAAAATACTCTATAGAATGGACTCACAATACTATTCATTAATCGACGTCATATAGAACAGGTTGATGATATCATTCATTGCCCACTAACGTTGCTTAAAATAGGAAAATAATAAAATTTCTTGACTAACATAATGTATACATTGAAATGCATGAACCAAAATGCACAATTTTTAAACAAATATTTGCACATAAATAAATATGTTTTCAAAAAAAAAAAAGTATTTTATATAAAATATATTTTTGTTAGATAAAAGCAATTGCCAAAAAAAATAATGTAAAAATGATTATGTATGTGAATAATAAATTTAATTTTTTGTTTTTAGATTATTTTTCTTTTAAATGAAGTATAATTTTTTTTTTGTGTAACATATGTTATTTATTTTTTAATAAAGAATGTAGAATATTGATTAATAAAAGATGTTATTAACCTTTTATAGTATATTAAGTTAGTTTACTAGTCGTGTATGTACAAGTTAGCCATGCACTGACTCTAGTTAAAAAAAAAAAATATAAAATTATTTTTGTTTTTGTTTATTTTATTGTATATGCATCTTTGTAATTAAAAAAAAAAAAATATTAAAATTATTTTTTTTTTTTGGTGATTGTTGGATGTCTGTTTTTCGAATTAAATAGAGAATTAACCTTTACTTATAAAAACTTAAGACATAAAAAGAATAATGTTTATGTTATATTCAATGTATATTTTTTGAAATAACATTGAGTAAAACAAAGTTTTGACTTTATTAATTGTTATAAATTGTACGTATGCTTTTAATTAAAAGAATAAACCGATTCTTTGTAAATAAAAACTCATTTATAACAATTAATAAGTCTATTAAAAGATGTAGTAATATTTAATTCCTATTAGATATTATTCATCATAAGAAAACATTATATATATATATAATAAAAACGAATATATATATATATATATATCCTTAGTTATACATGCTCTTTATTAATTTGTCTGTTTAATACTCTAGCAAAGTCATTAAGCGGCCAATTAATAAACCAAGTATGTAATTATCTATAATAATATATTTTAATACAAACAAAATTTAGTAGAGATATATTTACATCTTCTCTATTAATTTAACCGCTTAAAAATAATATAAAAGTATTAAAATAGCCAATTAATAAATAAATACTTAAAAATCTAAGTCTACATAAATTTTTTTTTATTTTTTGGAATTATTATATTAAGATTTATTATTTAATGTGTGTTTTATTAGTTGTCTATTCAATGACTTTGATAGAATAATGAACAAGAAGAATAATAAGGAACATGTAAAGATGTCTACTGAATTTAACTGTTATAAAAATATATTGACGCTACAAATGTGCAAACTTTTTAGATATGGTTAACGTAATTGAGCATTTGTTGCTTTAGAGGCCTTTACTCGCTTTAATAAAAAGTATCCCTATTTTTCTTAAGAAGTTAAAACCTAATTAAAAACTACTGATTTTATAAAATAAT
Source organism: Plasmodium relictum (assembly GCF_900005765.1). Lineage (NCBI taxonomy): Eukaryota > Apicomplexa > Aconoidasida > Haemosporida > Plasmodiidae > Plasmodium > Plasmodium relictum. The sequence goes on along the minus strand of NW_021628677.1, from coordinate 8,622 downwards.
CTTTTACAACAAAAAAGCAAACCTAAATTATATTTATTGAAAGTCTCTTAAAAATATGTAAAAATTAAATATTAATAAAAACAAAGTCCTTTTTCGTTTTTCCTACTAGTTTCGAATTCAATTTTTATAATTAAAAAATAAATTCGACTTGATAAAATTATACCCACTTCCAAAAACAATTTAAAAATTAATCATCAGTCAATTAAAAAATAAAAAGAAATAAAAAATATATATTTATTTAACAAAAAAAGAAAATTTATCAAACAAAAAAAAAAAATTTCACTTTTTTTTTACCTAGTGGTTTATTAATTGGTAGTTCAATACTTTGCTAGAGTATTGGTTAATAAAAAAATTGTTATTAACATTTTGTAAAAATAGAATGAATTACCAGTCAGGAAAATAGAATTCAGCTATGCACTGACGCTAGTTAAAAAAAAAAATATATAAAGTTTTTTTTTTGTTTTGCTTATGTTATTATATATGTATCTTTGTAATTAAGAAAAAAAAATAAAATTATTTTTTTTTTTGTCGTCGGTTGACATTTTTTCATATAAAAAAGAGAATTAATTTTTAGTTACATGAAAAACTTAAAGAAATAAAAAGTATAATGTTTATGTTATATTCAACGTATATTTGTTTGAAATAACATTGAATAAATCAGAGTTTTGACTTTTGTTAATTGTTATAAATTGTGTGTGTGTTTTTAATTAAGAGCATATATTGATTCTTTGTGAATAAAAACTCATTTATAACAGTTTAACATATCTATTAAAAGATGCAGCATAATTTAATTTAAATTAAATATTATGTATTATAAGAAATCATTATATATATAATAAAAACAAGTATATATATATATATTTAAAAATGTGTATTTATTTATACATGCTCTTTATTAGTATGTTCGTTTAATACTCTAGCAAACTCATTAGTCAGGCAATTAATAAATCAAGTATTGAATAGACAAATTAATAAAGTGCATGTATAGATACCTGTGCTAATTTTATTAACTGTAAACATATATTTATTCTATTAAGACATAAATTTTATATATATAATTTGCACAAATTAGTAATTATTGATTCAGAGGCATTTAAATCCTCATTAAAATTATTGATTATGCATAAGTTATTTAATTAAAACAAAAAAGAAAAAAAAATAATTTTTTATTATAGTTATTAACAATATTTCAAAAATACAGAAAAAAAATTATAATAAAAACAAAATCCTTCTTATTGTTTTTTTTTAATTTTGAATTTAATTTTTTGTTTTTAAAATTTAGTTAGATTTGACAATTAAAATTTTACAAAAAATCTTTCAGTGAAATTTTTAATCATATATAAAAAAAAATAATTTTTTTTTTTGATATAAAGCTAAATTTAACAAAATAAACACACAAGCACAAAAAAAAATTGCTATATTTTTTTTAAAACTGGTGAATACATGATTAACTCGCTACTTTTGTAAGTACAATTAACTATTATATTATAAAAGGTTAAAATAACTTTTCTTGATCACCTAGAGAATGCGCATAGCTAACTCCTATTTCTTTGTAAGCTATTAATTATTATTTCTTAAAGGGTTAAACATTTTTTTATTAAACAGTATTATAGAATATTTTATCACAATATTAAATTTTATAAGGCATAATATAACAAAATAAAAAGTTTAAAATAAAAAACAATAAAGTACTGGATAAGGGGATAAAAATTTTATATTGAATAAATGAAAATTTGTGCTCATAAAATTATGTATAAAGACAAATATAAAGAACTATATTTTTCCATTTTTTTATTTCATAAAAAAAAATAGTGTATATATATATATATATATATATATCAAAAAAACATAATTTTTAAAAAAAATTATGCTGTCATAATTCTTATCTTAATATAATTAATAATGAGGGAAAAAATTATAGAATATTTTTTTTTTTGATTTAATTCATTAACATTTAGAGAATGTATATTATTATTTATAATTCGCATTTATTTTAATCATGCATAAATATAGTTAATTATGATTTACTTTTACCATGCATGTTTTGTGCTATGCTTATTTTTTTTTTTTTTATTTTCATAAAAAAAAATTATTTTCAAAAAAATTTGTGCTACATTATTTTTTATTTTGATATAAATAAATAAATATAGTTAATTAGGATATATCTTTATTCTTTTTATTTGATTTTATTTTTTTTCTACTATATAAACACATAATTATTAAAAAAAAATTAAAATAAATTAAAATAAAGCATACAAAATAGTGAATTGACGAGATAAGATATCCAGGTTATAAAAGTCATATATTTGGAAATATTAAAAATAAGGAAAGATATAATAAAAAATAAAAATTATTTCTGAAATAGTATAAAGAATAATAAAAAAATAAAAAGAAATTTAAAAAAAAAAAAATAGAACATAAAAACTATTTAAATATCAATATAAGGAAATAATTTAAATTCTGTGAATTGGGAATTAAAATTTTTCCATATAATTGGGTAAGTACATATATTTTTTTTTAAATAATTTAAAGTTAACAGATTTCGAAATTTTATAAAAAATTTTTATTCTTTTTACTTTTTCTTACTTGTAACATTATATTAATTATGTTCTATAAGTTATGCTTTTTAAAAATATAACTGTAGATTTATAAGTTAAACCGAAGAAAAAAAAGAAATAGTTTAACTTATTATTAGGAAATATTATCTTATATAATAAAAACATAACTAAATACAAAGTTTTAAATATAAAATATTCCTACATATCTAGGGGGCTACCACTAGTAGAACTAATGTTTTATTATTTTGAAAAATGGAATTTTATTTGTTATGCATAAATCAACAGTAAAATCATACTATAAACTGCCAAAAGTAAATGCATTACTTTATTTTAAAAACATAAATATAATTACTTTCTCAGTATGGAAACCTTTATCTTCTTGTAATATGAGATAAAATTTACACTTATAAATATATATCTAAATTCAAATATTTTGAAGCTTCTTAATTTTTTTATTTAAATAAAAATATTTTTAACCTCAAATTTTTTTTAAAGAACTAATTTATAATTCATATCTAGTATATTACACATATATCTTTGTATAATAAAACAAAATTTCTAAAAAAATTTAAGCGAAAAGATAGAATATTAGCAAATAAGAAAGAATGTATATAATTGAAAAAACAAATTTTAATCAATGGAAGGAGTCAAAATTTGAAAGAAATTTATTCATTTCAAATGTATCCACAAGATCAAATGTATTTTCTATAGATGCTTGTACACAAAAGAATGGTAATATATCAAATGCAGATATAAATAAAACATCTGTAGTTGCATTGAGCACATATGAAATATTAGGATCTTTAAGCACGGTGAAAAAAAATATCAATGATAAGGATAATAAAATTATAGCCATTTTCCCTGCACCTACATTTATTTCATCTAGTATTATCGATAAAGATAACACTTCCTTTAATAAGGAAATGACAAACATTAAGAGGACGTCACATGATTTTAATTTGTTCAAAATTATGAAATTTCTACATAAAATTGATTTGATAACATTTTTAAATAAAAAATTTTCTATGAATTTTATTGCATCAATTATTATTTTCTTTCTTCAACCCGTAAATACAGCTGAACTATATAATGAACAAATTAACAAACTTAATTCCTTTTGTCAAAAATTTTTTATGGAATGTATTTCACCATACAAGAAAGACCCTGGAAAGAGTTTTTGCGATGGTATAGTGTCTTTATGTAGAGATGTTCCTGATCCTCTTCCCGATTTCTTAGAAACAAAATATTTAGTAATCATTTTATCATCTGTTTTCATCTTTTTCATTATTTTGGTAAATAATATCTAAAAATAGATATATTCTTCAATTTTTTTATATTTATTTTTTTTAATTAAAATATATTTAATATATAAAACATTTAACAACTTCTTATTTATTAATTTACAGTCCTTTCTTCTTGGATCAAAGTGTAGAAGGTGTAAATCTAGGAAAAGAAATAAATATAGAGCACTAGAAGAAAAAAAAATAGATACATATTCAGATTCAGATGATGAAGCTTATGCATCTACAGAAAATTTGGTTAGTTGATCATTTGAATACTTTTATGGTATTTTAAATAGTCAAATTAATAAATAATATGTATAAATATCTATATTAATTTACTCATCATAAAGGCATGTATTATAGATAATTATGTATTATTTGTATAATTATATGTATAATATAAAGTAAGCAAATTTTTTTTATATCTTATTATTTTAATCACCTTGTTTTTTATTGCAAAGTATCTTCTATTATTTTTAAAACTTATTGTCCATACATTATGTAAAAAAAAAATGATCACTTTTTTTTTAAAGAACAAATTTTCTTACTTTTTGAATACTTCAAAGAATATAACTTTCCTTTTGTATATAAATTAGTGGAAATACATTTTATTATAACTATTTTATTATGAATATCTTTGCATACGTATCTTTCGAAAATCATGTATGAAAGGAAACATTCATATGTAATATTTTTTATCACATGAAAATTCCAAAAAGGTTAATATTATTTTTTATTGATTATATTCAGGGTTCAGGGCTCTGATTTACTAGTTAATTGTTGAATGAATTTGTTAAATTGTTGAGCCAGACTAATTAATGTAATTTAAGGAAAATATTTATTTTATTTATTATAAATTTACTTTCTATAAATAACTTTGTTCTATTTATATAATTATATTATATTACACAAAATTCACAGTTTTGTAAATTAACATTTCTTATCAAACCTATTATTAGTTTTTACTATCAAACGATTTTCCGTGATTTATCATATCTTTAAAGTTATTCACGCTAAAAAAAAATTATTCAATATTTTTACATTAAAAAAAAATTATCTTAAAGAATAAATTTTTTTTTTTATTATTTTATTTAGAATAAAATTATACAAACTTAAAAATAATCACAGTTACCTGATGATGTATAAAAGTGTAAATTATCTTTAAATACCTCTCTAAAGACATTTCTGAATGTTTTATGTTCACTGAAACTATTGTGCATAATCTTATATTATTTTTAAATTCTAAAAAGTTAAATAAAATTTTCTATTGGATACACTTTATCACTCGAGGAAAAGATAATGGTATTAAATTATTTTCTATTTTTAACCTTCTTAATAATATGGAATCCTTCTTGTGTATATTCATTTATTTTACTGTTCCTATTATTGTTCTTATTATATGGTGAAATATTATTTCTTCTACAAATGTCAAAATAGTTTTTTAGGTCCCAATTCATGCATAAGTCTTGGTCTTTTTTTATTTATTTTATTAACCTATATTGGATTCTTTAATTGGGTCTTATATATCTATTTTGTCTAATTACGTAGTAACTTGATTTTAGTAAATTGATCTATTAAATAACTGCCTGAATTATTAATTGTCCATTCAACGATTTTGCAAGAGTACTGAATGAGTGAATAAGTCTATTTTATAGTATACATGCTTCTACTAATTTTAATTGATGCAAAAATATATTGATGCTACTAATAAGTAAACATTTTACATGCAAGTTTATATAACTGAGCAATCATTATTTCAAAAAAATTTACTTTAATAAAAACATACCTTTATTTTTACTAAAAATTTAAATCTTCATTAATATTATTGATTATGTAAAAATAATTGAATATAATAATAAATAAATTTAAATTATAATTAACAGTTTTTTAAACATACATCAAAATTAAATACTAATAGAAATAAAACTCTTTTTTCTTTTCTATTAATAGTTAATTAGGAATAATTACTAAATTTTATTGCAAAAATAAAATAAAATAAAAATAAAATTTGTTCCCTTTCACAAAAAAATAAAAGTTAAATCTTTTTCTCTCCAAAAAGAAAAACATAAAAAAAAATAATTGTACTTTTCTTTTTAACAAAAATTAATTAAAGTTAAAAAAAGTAATAGTTTTTTTCTCCTTTTAACAAGTGTATGTATATAATTAACTAGCTATTTTATGTATGAATAACTAACTATCATACTATAAAAGGTTAATGATATCTTTTATTAACCAAATACCAAAGCATTTAAATCAGAAAATTAATAAATCAATATCACACAAAATTCCTTGACCAGATAATTGATAAATTAAACTTACGTTTTATAGATACTTAAATATTTAAACAAATTAAGTTCTAAATTGACCATGAATGTATTAATTACATAAATAGGCGTAGTATATATTCATATAGATACTTTTTATGAATTTATTTATGCGGTATTTTATAAATGTTATTGAATAGGAAATTGATCAATCCACAATATTAATTTAAATAAATATAGATAAAAAAAAAGTCAAAGCAATATATACATTAATAGAGAATATTGCCATATAATAAAAGTATATATTCCAAACATAAATTAAAAGAACGAAATTATAAAATTAATAAAAAGAGTGTATATATATACGTATATATTTATTCTTTTTACATTTTAATATATAATTTTAAGTATCTTATTGTGAAAAAAATGGAATTTGCAACTTTATAAGGATAGTTTATAAAGTTATAGCAATATGTGAGATACTTTTAACCATTGCATTATATACTTTTCTTTTTGCTTTTTAACATACATATTTTTTTTATAAGGATTATTTATAACCATGCTCATTTTTATTTTGGACTCTATTGTTTATAAAAAGAACTAAAGTAAAAATAATACTTAGAGTAACTAATAAAACATATGTACTACTTAAATTTGTGTTTTCGTTTATATATGGCATCATACATAATATACTTGAAATAATTGATAGTAAAAGAATAATGTATGAGGTAATTAGTTAATTTATTAATTGCTTGTTTAATGTCTTTGCTGGGGTATTAAACAAAAAAATTAATAAAGAGCATGTATAACTAAATATATGGATTTTATATATATATATACTTAACTTATTATATATATGGTAATATTTTATAATGTATAATATTTAATTTGAATTAAATAACTTTGTATTGCTGATTAATAAAAAAAGGTTATTAATCTTTTGCAATATAAAATTAGCTTACTAGTTAGGAAATTATAAGTCAACCATGCGCTGATGCTAGTTATAAAAAAAAAAAATATATATAGTTACATTTTTTTTTTATATATCTTTGTAATTTTAAAAAAAAATAATTTTTTTTTTTTTTTTTTGGAAGTTTTTTTGGCGTTTTGAATTGAAAAATTATTAATTTTTAGTTAAAATATAAAAATTAACGTATAAACAATATAAAGTTTATGTTGAATTCAATTTGCATCTTTTGAAATGACAATGAATAATTTAGAGTTTAATTTTTGTTATTTGTTATAAATTTTTTGTGTATTTTTTAATTAAAATAATATACTTATTCTTTTTAAATAAAAATATATTTATAAAAGTAAAAATATTTCTGTTAAGAAATACATAATTGTAGTTCAAATTGAATATATTATAAAATGCTATTATATATATAATAAAATAAGTATATATATATATGTAAATCCGTATATTTAGTTATGCATGCTCTTTATTAATTTGTTTGTTCAATACTCTAGCAAAGTCATTGAAAAGGCAATTAATAAATCAATTGCTTAACAGATATATGTTCACCTTTATAAATGTACTTTTATTTACAAAGAATAAGTGTATTATTTTAATTAAAAAACAAGCACCAACTTTTTAACAAATAAAAAAAATTAAACTCTAAATTATTCATTGTCATTTTAAAAGATGCAAATTGAATTCAACATAAACTTTATATTGTTTATACGTTAATTTTTATATTTTAACTAAAAATTAATAATTTTTCAATTCAAAACGCCAAAAAAAACTTCCAAAAAAAAAAAAAAAAATTATTTTTTTTTAAAATTACAAAGATATTGGTCAATGAATAAATTCATGTCCTTAGTTAATATACAGTTTAAGGTTTGTTTTAATAAAACTTATATATATATATATTCATGGTTATTTTAATAATCTAAACAATTATTTAAAACCTAAAATTTTATGCCTTATCTAGGAGTACATTGTATGCAAAAAGTTAAGCTAATAGAACTTTGGCCAACTTGGTGTGTCTATGATTTATTAATTGCCCGTTTAATGACTTTGCTAGAGTATTAAACAAACAAATTAATAAAGAGCATGTATAACTAAGTATACGTTTATATATATATATTCGTTTTTATTATATATATATATACTGTTTTCTTATGATGCATAATATTTAATTGAAGTTAAATTTTACTGCAACTTTTAATAATCCTATTAACAGTTATAAATGAGTTTTTATTTACAAAGAATTAATATCTTCTTTTAATTAAAAACATACAAATAATTTATAACAATTTATTAAGTCGAAATTTTATGATATTCAATGTTATTTCAAAAATATGCATTGAATAATACATAAACATTTCTCTTATCTCTTAAGTTTTTAATAAGTTAACATTTCTTTCTTTTAATTTTTATTTACACAAAAAATTAAAACATAACATAACATAACATTCTCTCATCAAAAAAAAAACTTTATATATAAAAAAAAATATTATTAATTTTTTTTTTATAATTACAAAGATGTCTATCTATCTTAATAAACAAACAAA
>NW_021628670.1:0-5487 GCF_900005765.1 Plasmodium relictum | reverse complement strand
ATGTTAACTTAGTAAAAACTTAAGAGATAAGAGAAATGTTTATGTATTATTCAATGTATATTTTTGAAATAACATTGAATATCATAAAATTTTGACTTAATAAATTGTTATAAATTATTTGTATGTTTTTAATTAAAAGAAGATATTAATTCTTTGTAAATAAAAACTCATTTATAACTGTTAATAGGTTTATTAAAAGATGCAGTAAAATTTAATTTCAATTAAATATTATGCATCATAAGAAAACAGTATATATATATATAATAAAAACGAATATATATATATAAACGTATACTTAGTTATACATGCTCTTTATTAATTTGTTTGTTTAATACTCTAGCAAAGTCATTAAACGGCCAATTAATAAATCAGCATCATAAGAAACCATTATATATATAATAAAAACAAGTATATATATATATATTTAAAAACGTATATTTATTTATACATGCTCTTTATTAATTTTTTTGTTCAATACATTAGCAAAGTCATTAAGCAGCCAATTAATAAATCTATACACTAAAAATCCGTATATTTAGTTATATATTCTCTTTATTAATTTGTTTGTTTAATTATTTAACAAAGTCATTAAACAGGCAATTCATAAACGACTACCGAGACTAGCTACTATATTACAAAAAAAAAAATATATATAATTTTTTTAATAAATTTTTTATATAAATTTGAATTTTATACAATATCATAAAAATGAAATGCAAAATAATAAGAATGAATTTCATTGATAATAAAACATTATAAGCAATAATATATTATTAAATATATTCTGTTTATGTTTTTATAAAATGTTTTCGTTATATATTATATATTTTGTTATTTTGTAAAGATTTATATGTATAACTGACTTACAACTAATTAAAATTAAATAAAACTTCTTTAAATAAAAATAATATAACATAAAGAAAATAAGTAGAGATTGCTTTACATGCTTTTTATTAATTTGTTTGTTCAATACTCTAGCAAAGTCATTTAAATACCCAATTAATAGACCAAACTTCCAATTAATCAATTCATAAAAAACATTAATTCATGAAATAATTCTAAATTTCAATTTTTTAACTTATGTAACTGATAAACTAAGTATTAAAAAAAATATACATAATTAAATCTTAAAATTATGTTAAAAAAATAGAATTATAACTCATTATATTTAGCATAAAATGAAAAATACAATTATTTTATCTCTAAAATTTATACAATATTACAATTTATACTATATTTTATTTTTTTATTTCTTTAAAAATTGTTATAAAAATTATTATATGTTTGTAACTTTAAATGGAAAAAAACCATTTTATAATCTCATTCATCATTGGTTTCATGAATAAAATTAGCTTTTTCTTCACTCAAATAAATATCTACAAGTGCATGCAAATTTTTTACTTGTAATAATTCAAATTTTTTTTTAAAAAAAATTATTAAATGAGATGCTTAATTATTAATATTAATTATTTAATGCTCATTATTTTAAATTTTAATAATAAATTATATTTTATTCACAATATTATGATATATTTTTATGATTATTTTAAAATGAAAATTCAAATAACATGTTTTTAAGTAATTTTTATTTTCATCCACAAATTAGCACTTATATTTATTTACTATTTTAAATTTAAATATTCAGTTTTATTTTTTTAATATTTTGAAATATCAATTATATCTAAAAATAGATAAATCTATATAAATAAAAAAAAAGCAATTAATTTTTCATTTAAAAAAATATATGTGATTCTAATAAAACAAAAAAAAAAAAAAAAAAAGATGAAAAATGATATTATATTTTATTTTAATAAATGCTATGGTTACAACACTCATATCGATGGAAATTATATAACTATATATTTACCAAGTTCAAAGATGTACCATAAAAAAAATAAAATAAATACATCTCTTTTTTTTAAATTTATTCTGTTTATTCTTTTAGTTATTATATTGCAGAGTTCTAATACTGTAAGATGATAATAGCAGTTTTAAAAGAATTATTTTTGATTGATATTTTATATTTTTTATTTTAATTTCATATTTCATGGATAAAATAAAATATATATTTTTAAATTGTGAATATTTTTTATTATTCCTAGTATATATATAGATCTGCGAAATGCAAGCACAACATAGAGAGAACAATTAATTTAATATACAAAAGGATCTTGTCACAATGTAGTGATGTAAAATCAAAAAAAAGTGAATCAAAATTAAATTTATTAAATAATAATGAACTGCAAAATGGAATGAATGAAGATTTACAATCGAATTTAAATTGTAATAATTCAGAATCAAAAATTAAAACAGAAAACCCCGAAGTAATAATATTTATGCTAAAAGAATATGAAAAAAAAGATAAAAATGATAAAAAAAATAGTAAGATGGTAAAATGTTATGATTACACTTACATTTTTATGATGATTTTCCCTTTTTTACTTTTCATAACATTATCTTCAATCCTAAATATGGGATATTCAATAGGTATTTCAGAGAGTAGGTTACAAACTGGATATTTATCGTACATAAGCCTTTTAAGTTTACTTAGTGCAATTATGCTCATAAGAAAAAAAAAAAAAAAATATATAACATTGAAATATAAATAAATTCTCTAGTTAAAATTATTGTGAGACAAAATAAACTCCTAAAGGAGCATCCAATAGATGTTTTAGAGAGTAGGTTGTAAAAGGATTTTTAATATATGTAAGCATTTAAGTTTAACTTGTGCAATTATGTTCGAAAGAAAAAAAAAAAATATATATAATAATAGATTATAAATATATCCTCTAGTTAAAATTACTGGAAGACAAAAAAAAACATAGAAAAAAGTAGATTAGTCACATTATTAATATTGTTCTCATGAACAATGACATCTTTAATTAATATAAAGATATAGTTAATTATTTATATTTGGAATTCTTTTATATTTGTAAAATTCATTTTATAAAATTACTTAATATATTTAAATGAAAATTTTTTGTAAAATGATTTTAATTCTTTAGCATATTTTTAATGTATTACATAGCTATCAATTTTTTTCATAGAAAACATTTTTAAATATAAAAATAAAAATTACTATTTAATCTATTAACTGTATATTAAAAAAAATTTGTATAAATTGACTAGACAAATTTATGTGGAGAATGAAAATAATCTTTACTAATTTTTTTTATTATAAAAATATATTTATAACAAATAAATAAGATTTATATAATTGCATTAAATACAAAGATGTAAGTAATTCATTTCATAAAGTATTTGAAATATATTATAAATAAACATTCTAATTCATTATTCTTATTGTTATAAATGTGTTAATTCTTATAATTTTCATTTATTTAATTTAATTAAAAACCCCCCTTATTTTTATTAGGAAATAAATTTCACATATAAAAACCATTGACTTTATATAAATAACTTTTTATCTGTGAATATAAAATTCTCCATGTGATTTATTAGTTTCCTGTTCAATTACTTTGCTAGAGTATTAAGCAAATAAATTAATAAAGAGTATGCATAACTAAATGTACTGGTTTTTAGTGTAATATTATTGATTTATTAATTGCCTACTCAAAGACTTTGCTAGATTATTGAAAAAATAAATTAATAAAGAGCATGTATAACTAAATATACATTTTTTTATATATATACACTTATTTTTATTATATATATATTGGCATTTTATAATGCATAATATTTATTATTATACACTAAATTATTCTGTATTACTTCACAGATATATGTTTACTTTTATAAATGTGTTTTTATTTACAAATAATAAATATATTCTTTTAATTAAAAGCACACACACAATTTATAACAAATAACAAAAATTAAACTCTAAGTTATTCAATATTTCAAAATATAAACATTATACTTTCTCATATATTAAGTTTTTATGTAAGTAAAAAAAAAAAACTAATTCTCTTTTTAATTCGAGCAAGCATCAACCTGCAAAAAAAAAAAAAAATTAATTTTTTTTTTTTTAATTACAAAGATGTGTATAAATAAAATAATAAAAAAAAATTACTTTATATATATTTTTTTTTTTTTAACTAGTGTTATTGCATGGCTGGCTTATATTTTCCTGACTAGTAGCTCATTTCATTTTACAAAAGGTTAATAACAATTTTTTTTTTAACTAATTATTTAATTTGAACTAATCAATTTTATATTGTTAACACGTGTATATTTTCTTTGACAAATATATACTTATTTACAAAGAATAAATGCATTCTTTTAATTAAAAGCACATATATAAAAACTAAGTTATAACAAATAAAAAAAATTAAGTTCCAAGTTATTCACTGTTATTTTAAAATATACAAATCAAATATAACACACGTTACACTTTTGATTAAAGAAAATAAAAAGTTTTCTTATATTTATTTTTTATGCTAATATTTATTTTTTTAAAAATTTGATTTTTCTTTTTGATTCTTAAAATTCTCTACATACAAAAAAAAAAGTTATATTTTTTCCTTTTTATAATAATATTAATAAAAAAAAATTACATTTATAGTTTCCTGATTAGCACACTGGCTTTATATATTATAATAGGTTAATAAAATCTTTTATTAACCATCATAAAATAAATTCTTTTTCAAAAATAAAAATAATTTATTTTTTCAAAAATATGTTTTATATTATGTATTTGATTTATTAATTGCCCGTTTAATGACTTTGCTAGAGTATTAAACAAACAAATTAATAAAGAGCATGTATAACTAAGTATACGTTTATATATATATATTCGTTTTTATTATATATATATATACTGTTTTCTTATGATGCATAATATTTAATTGAAGTTAAATTTTACTGCAACTTTTAATAATCCTATTAACAGTTATAAATGAGTTTTTATTTACAAAGAATTAATATTTTCTTTTAATTAAAAACATACAAATAATTTATAACAATTTATTAAGTCAAAATTTTATGATATTCAATGTTATTTCAAGATATACCTTGAATAATACATAAACATTTCTCTTATCTCATAAGTTTTTAATAAGTTAACATTTCTTTCTTTTAATTTTTATTTACACTAAAAATTAAAACATAACATAACATAACATGATCTCTCATCAAAAAAAAAACTTTATGAAAAAAAAAAAATATTATTAATTTTTTTTTTATAATTACAAAGATGTATATATATATTAATAAACAAACAAAAAAAAATAATTTTATATTTTTTTTTTTTTTTTTTTTTAATTTATAGGACTAGCGTCAGTGCATGGCTAACTTGTACGTATACAACTAGCAACTAGCTTAGCATGCTACAAAAGGTTAATAATACCTTTTATTAACCAGTATTTCACTATGGTTTCTCATTTAATTTATTTCATATTTAGATGATTTGTATGAAATAATACTACCCACTTTCCCATAAGTATTATAAATATATTTATATTTGTATTAAGAAGAAATGGAATATAGATGCAAGTTGAATTATGAATAAATTGTAGCATCTATATT
>NW_021628665.1:0-12615 GCF_900005765.1 Plasmodium relictum | reverse complement strand
TTTTTTTAGAAGAGTTTTGAAATGTTATGTTATGTTTTAATTTTTAGTGTAAATAAAAATTAAAAGAAAGAAATGTTAACTTATTAAAAACTTAAGAGATAAGAGAAATGTTTATGTATTATTCAATGTATATTTTTGAAATAACATTGAATATCATAAAATTTTGACTTAATAAATTGTTATAAATTGTTTGTATGTAATTAATTAAAAGAAGATATTAATTCTTTGTAAATAAAAACTCATTTATAACTGTTAATAGGTTTATTAAAAGATGCAGTAAAATTTAACTTCAATTAAATATTATGCATCATAAGAAAACAGTATATATATATATATAATAAAAACGAATATATATATATAAACGTATACTTAGTTATACATGCTCTTTATTAATTTGTTTGTTTAATACTCTAGCAAAGTCATTAAACGGGCAATTAATAAATCAATCATGTAATGTGTCATTTTAGACCAACATATTTCAAACTATTTCTTTGAAAAGAGTTTTTTTCCTCAAAAATCCAACTTTCTTTTAACATTTTAAAGCACAAGAGTAATTATTAATTGCAACACACACAAAATATTCTTCTCTCTTTTTTCAATAAATAATATTGCTGATCTACTTATGTTTCTAATAAAAAGGAATATAATATAGTTAAAAGACTAATTATGCATGTATAGTATTTAAAGAAAACACGTAAATTGAAATAGGTACACCAAAATAAGTATAATGTACTACATATCTTAATATGTTTATTAAACAAAGATATAATTAACTTTTTATAAAGTAACATTTAATTGTTCATATGGAAAATAGAGAGTTAGATATGCATTCACTTGTTTAAAAAAATAAAAAATCATTCATTTTTTCTCTTTTCTTTTTTTCTTTTTCCTTTTTCCTTTTTCTTGATTAATAAGATTTATAATCAGCGTTTTTATATTTTTAATACAGCTGCTTCCATTTTAATACACTAATATGGTATATTAATTCCTATAAAAAGAGTACATCTATTAATAAATATAGCTGCACATATTTCAAGTGTACTATTTAATTACGTACTCTATATAATTATAGGTATGCAAAAAAGAGTTATATATTCAATAAAGTTTTTCAAGCTAATAAATAAACGTAAAATACTTAAAGAGATTAATTGTTTTAAAAATTTCTGCGTATCTCAAATTAAAGATAATTTTTTTTTATTTTTGTGATTATTTTTATAATTTTAAGAATAATTATTATAGATTTCACCGTTCATATTATTCCCTATTGAATACTATTCCCAATGAAGTCATTATGATAATAGTGTGTGCGTCTTTAAAAGTACCGAAAGTTCCTTTTGCATGCAATAAAGCATATATGAGTAAACAAATATTAAAAGAGAAAATTTATTTTTTAAGAAAATAGTTTTTTTTCTTTTTAGAAATATATTAATCTTCTGTTCCATAAAAAAATGATTATTATATGTTAAACATATATTGCACGAGAATATTTATTATGTGTAAGATATAATCATTAAAAGTTAATTAAACTTTAATTAACTATTAGGGTTTTAGTAATATATATTAAGAGTAATAGAACTGAATTAAGAAAGTGTAAATATTTATACTTACTATTTATTAATTTGTTTATTCAATACTTGAACAAATCATTAGAATAACAAATTAATAAATCACTTGTTAATTTTGTTAAATTTGTTTATACTCATTTGAAAAAAAAAAATTTATTTTTTTTTTAATGAAAGAATTAATGAAATGTTTTTCTTGTAAATCTTTTGTTGTCAAATTGAATTGATTTTTAGACAATAAAAGATCAAATTTGAAATTTTCAAAGAAATAAAAAGTATTTTATTTTTATTAATACATAATTTTTACTTGTTTTCCTAAAATACTATTAATGACTATAATTTAAATTTATTTGTTTATTTTAATTAATTATTTTATATAATTAATGATTCCAATGAGAATTTAAATTTTTATTAAAAATAAAGGTGTACATATATATATTAAAGTAAATAATTTTATCTATAACAATAATTTCTCAGCTATGTAATCTATATATACAACTTTTATGTATTATTAGCATAAATATACTTTTACAATAATTAAAATTAGTTAAGTCATCTCTACACACTATTTATAATATGCTAGTTCATTATGTAGTAAAGTCATTTAACGAGTAATTAATAAATCATATATACAATAAAAAAAAAATAAAACGATAATATTTTTTTTTATTCAGTATGTACACAAAAAAATTCTTTTTTTTTTTTTTTTTTCTTTTGTTAATTGTATTTAACTTAATTTAATTTAAAAAAAAAATTTTTTTTTTGAGCAATTAAATTTTGCCAATCGAATTAATTTTTGAAATCATGAAAAATTACATTTCAAATTCAAAAGAAACTAAAAGGAATTTTATTTTTATATGCTTTTTAAAATAATTCTAATAACTCTGATATAATTCTGCTATTTTATTTAAAATGTTATTTTACATATAATCAATAGTTTTAACATAAATTTTGATTTTTAACAAAAATAAGGATAAATTTTTATTAAAATGAATGCTCTAAAACATTAAATGTATAAATTTTACTTGTAGCATAAATATATTTTTGAGAAAAATTAAAATTAATAGAGATCACTCTTTATTCTCTTTATTAATTAGTTGGTTAAATATTATATCAAAGTTATTAGGTATTCAATAAGTCAGTAGCTAAATTTTTTAAATAATTTATTTTTAAGTAATGGCATTTCTTTATTATTAAGTATTTTTTGCATGCTTTTGGCCAACAAGAGCTATATATTTTTAAACTATATTTTGCGTTATAAACAAATTATTAATACATGCATTTTTTTAATAAATAATTCACCAATTTTTAAATTATATTATTGCAATGTATATAATTTATATTATTTATATAAATTTCTTGAAAGGGATTCTTTATTTTAATTATTTTTCTTTTTATTTAGGTAAAATAAAATTTATGATTTTAGTAGCATTTAGAAGATTAAAATTAGTGAGAATATGCTATCATATCTTCTAAAAAATATAAAGTAAATAATTTTTTAAGATTATATATTGGTATCTATAAAAAAAGGGAAAAATATATTGTATTTTACCTGTTATATAAGTTTTAATATAATAAAATAAGGAAAAAGAAAAAGAGAACTTTAAATATTATTTAAATAAATGTTTTTTATTATAATAATATAATTTATTAAACTCATTATAATTTGTTACATAAATATAAGTTTACTAATGCATAAAAATCAGCAATTCATTTTTATTTAAATGTTTCAACATGTTTTTAAGTATGAGGATCAAAGTATTTAATTGAAAAATATAATTACATCACTTAAATTTAACTTGATATATATAAATATTTATGCCTAATTTTTAGAATAAAAACATAATATTTTGATATTTTATGAATAAAAATCTAATCATTTATATAATTATGATAATTTAACATATAAAGCATGTTATACTAATGCTTTTTCAATTCTATAGATATAAAATGAAAAAATATGTATTTTTATTTAAAAATTAAAGTATAATTGAATTTTACTATATCAATAATACATTTTCTTTATATTTTTTTTTTAATTTGTGCAAAAAATAATTATGATAAATTCAAATAAAAAATGTTATATATTAAATCTTTTTTTTATTCCTTGCAATATTTTATATTAATTAGAATTTGTATTTCACAAGAAATGCAACAAAGGAACTCAGATTTATTTTTAGAACAGTATGTAATTGTTTGATATTTTCATTTGAAAAAGCATATATTTTAATTAAATATTACATACGCATATAAATTTTTTATTCATAGGATATCTTCAAATATGTATACAAGAAAAAACTCTCCTAGTATGAGAAATTTTATTGATGCAGTAAATATAGAGCAAGATGAAATTCTTGATTCAGAAAACACACTTAGTCATTTTCCTACGGAAGAGTATATTATCTTTGGAATATTTTTACATATATTATTTTTTATATTAATTCAATATTTTATGCTTATATATATTTTTTTTATTTATTTTAGAAAAAATTCAGATTCTGATAATAAAGATGATTTTTTAAAGATGAGTTTAGTTGACACAATAAATTTAGAGAAAAGTAAGTCATGTGATATAAAAAATATTTTAGATGAACTACAGAGTTCGTTAATGGATTCTCTCATAGAATCTTTCTATCCATCTTTTGAAAAGTATATATTTTTTTATATATTTTAGCTTAATTTTTCATTTTAACTCAAGGCTATATGAATATGTAATATGATTTATTTTTAGTGAAAACTTATCTATCCATAATGAAACGGAGTTCTCTAGTGTAAGTTTAATGAGTACAGAAAATACGGAATATGAAGATTTTGTTGATTTAAAAAATAATTTAAGTGAAATTCCAAATACAATACCAGATTCACTAACAGAACCCCTTGATTTACATTCTGAACAGTATATACTTTTTAGATATTTTAATTTAATTTTTTATTTTAACTGAGAGATACATGTATATATATATATTTTATCTTTAGAGATTACTCAACTATTTATACTAAAACAGAATCCTCTAGCATAAGTTTAATGGGCATAGAAAATGTAGAATGTGAAGACTCTGATGAATTACCAAAAATTTTAGAAGTACTAAGTACATCACCAGACCCACAAATACAACCTCCAGATTTACCTCCTAAACCGTATATATTTTTTATATATTTTAAATAAATTTTTCATTTTAACTAAAAGTTATATACATATATAATATGATTTATTTTTAGTGAAAACTCAATCATTCATATTGAAACAGAACCCTCTAACATAAGTTTAATGGGCACAACAGATACAGAACATAAATATTATGTGGAATTACAAAATGCATTAGGTGAAATTCTAAGTACATTACCAGATTCACAAATAGAACCTTTAGATTTACCTCCTGAACAGTATGTATTTTTTATATATTTTAAATTAATTTTTTATTATAACAGAAAGTTATATACATAGATAATATGATTTATTTTTAGTGAAAATTCAGTCATTCATATTGAAACAGAGCCCTCTAGCATAAGCTTAGTGGGTACAAAAGATACAGAGCATAAATATTATGTTGAATTACAAAATGCATTAGGTGAAATTATAAGTACATTACCAGATTCACAAATAGAACCTTTAGATTTACCTCCTGAATCGTATATATTTTTTTATATATTTTAAATTAATTTTTTATTTTAAATGAAGGTTATATATATATGTAATATATTTTATTTTTAGTGACTATTCAACTAATGTTATTGATGGAAAACCCTTTAATGTAAAAAATTTAATTAATATAGAAAATGTAGAACATGAAGATTCTTATAATCTACTGAATATTTTCAATGATTCACAAGTTATTCCCAATTATTTGGAAATGAGATTCCTTGAGTCATCCTTAGAAGAGTATATTAATATATCTATACATGGAAAACATTTTATTTTAATTTATTATTTTATATACATATGTAATTTCTTTTGTTTTTAGTCATTCTTCAACTATTAAGAATGACAATATACCATCCAGTACAAGCAATTTAATGCTCTCAGAAAGTGAACGTGGAAATTTTGTTGAATTACAAACTATTCTTTTTAATCCTCTTACAGAACAGTACATATCATCTCGATAATTTTCATATATGTAGCATTCTAAATAAATATTTTATATTATATATATATATATGATGTTCCTTACTCTTAGACAAAATTTATCATTTTATATTGAGAAAGGATCTTCTAGAATAGACAAGTTGATGCACACACCAAGTGAAAAATCTATTGAACTAGAAAATATTCTCCCTAACATTTCTATAAATCAGTATTTTTTTAAATATTTTTACATATAAGGTTTCTTGTTTTAATTAAATATTCTCATATGTATACATGCATATTTTTTTTTCTAGATCTACTACAGCTATTAGTGATTATGAAAAAGATACAACCTTAGTAGACGAAATTGAACAAACATCAGAAGAATGTATGGGAAATGAAAAAAATGATAAACAAATTGATGAACAAAATCATGGAAAAAATACATTTAGAAAGCAAAATTTCTTTAATAATTTATCTGTTATCGAGTATGCATTTCTTTGAGTATCTGACAAAAATTTTTTTATCTTGAATATTATATATATACATATAATACTATTATTTTATTTTTAGTTTTAATATGGATATTGGTGGTGATAATACACAATCATGTAAAAAAAAAGGAAAGAAGAGAAATTACGAAGATATCGATAATTTAGATGACCAGAATATTGGAGATTCTATATATATTAATCCAATAAAAAAATGTGCTTGTAATAAAAATGGTGAAAATCTTGTCAATTCTCTTTCAAATATTTTCCAAATGGAAATTAATTGCTTATCATATAATTTAGTTCCAAGTCTACAAAAATTAAGAGATATATTAAACGATGACAACAAAGATACATATAATAATTTAGAAAAAAAATTGAATACAAACATTTTGTCATTAAGACACATTATAAGTGAGGAAATACAAAAAATTAATCATTCTGATCTAACAATAATAAAAAATTATTATGATAGTAATATAGAAGGAAACAAATTAGTAAGAAGTATTAATAATTATATTTTATCATTTAGACATATAATAAATCATAGATTTAATAAAAAAGAGGAAATACATGAAAGAGTAGAACACTTTTTAAAAATTCTTCATGATTCAATCTATGAACATAAATCTATGCGGGACTTATATCATATTAAATCAATTATTATAAATAAGTTTATGCATAGTAAATTATTTTCTTTTTTATCTATTCAATCATTTGAAACCTTTAAACGTATTTTTGAATTATTTAAATCCATGGATAAATTAATAAAATGTGTAGAAGAATCAATTAAAAATGGATTTCTATTAAAAGACCGTACTTATTTTTCTACAACTCAAAATATTTTATCTATTCTTAATGTACAGATAAATGCAACTATTAGGAAAAATTTAGCTAAACTTGACTATATTTTGAATGCATTGAATTTATCATATGAAGACTACAGTATAATAATACAAACTATTTTTTATTTTTGTAAAAAAGAAAATGCAAAAAATATGGAAAAATTAAGACATTACGTAAATAAAATTAATAGAAAAAATTCTTTTAAAGCCGTTTATGATCTTTTATTAGAGGAAAAAAAGTATATTTTATGGTGCTATAATGAAGCATCTAAAATTTTTAATTTAAACTTAAATGACAAAAATAAGGAAGGAATACTCTTCAATGATTTAATAAGTAACAACAATTCCCTAGATCATTTATCTTCTCTTTATGAAATACTTATGAAATTAATTGGAGCTTTATTTATTAGGAAACAGTTAATCGTTATTACGAAAATACGCAAATCATTACTAAATATGAATTCATTGAAAAAAAGGAAATATATTTCATATATAACAAAAAAGATTATAAATAAGGAACATCAATTAAATTTACTTTCTCAAATAGAAAAAGAAAAATGTAAAATGGAAGAATTTGAGTTTAACATAAAAAATTTACATTTATTTATTAGTGTAAAAGAAGATATAAAATATATTAAAGTATCAAATGATTTAAAAAACAAAATGAAAGAAATTATATCAATTTTACGTTTTGTTCATGTTATAACATATAAAGATGAAGATAGAACTAGTTTTAATCATGAAAAAAAAGGTAATACAGAAAATATTTTGCTTGCACTATATTATGCCAACGAAAGGCTTATAAAGTTTATTGAAAATGAAATGCAATAAAATATATATTTAAAACCAATTGATTTTTTAGTGAATTCATAAATAAAAACAATTTTTTCATGTACGATTTATTAATTTGCTGTTTAATCACTTTTACAGTACTTTGTACAATGAAATTAATAAAGAGAAAGTAGAGAAATCTGTACTAAATTTATGTATTATAAAATAGTTTTTTAGATATAATTACGTACTATTTAAATAATTATCATTATAATATAAAATAAATAAATTTCTTTTATTTGTTTCAAAAACTCACTTTTTAATCTTTGTTATAACTATTTTTACTTATATATTACAAGCCAATCATGCGCTGATGCTAATTAAAAAAAAATTTTTTTTTAAATTTTAATTTATTATTTTTTTATTGTTGCATTTTTGAATTGAAAAAATAATTTATTTTTACTTATTGGTTAATAAAAGATGTTATTAACATTTTATAGTACATTAAGTTAATTTACTAGCCGTGTGTGTACAAGTTAGCCATGTACTAATGCTAGTGGTTAATAAAAGCTATTATTAACCTTTTTTAGTACAATATGCTAGGTTACTGTACGTGTATATACAAGTATCCATGCACTGACTGAGTAACAAAGGATATTATAATTTTTGTAGTACACTAAGCTAGTTTGTGTATGTGTATGTACAAACTAATATGTACTGACACTAATAAAAAAAAAAAAAAAATATATATATATATATGTATTTATATATATATATTTTTTGAGTTTGTTTATTTTGTTTTTGAAATATTTTAAAAAAAAAAAAAATTATTTTTTTTTTTTTTTTGGTGAGAAATTTTTAGTAAATAAAAATTTAATTATCTTTTATAAAATTAAAAAGATAAAATTAATAATATTTTGTTATAATCAATGTTATATTTTCAAGTAACATTGAATAATATAAAGTTTTGACTTTATTAATCGTTGTAGTTTGTATGTATGTTTTTAATTAAAAGAATAAGTAATTCTTTTATAATTAAAAACTCATTTATAATAATTAATAAGTCTATTAAAGGAGTAATAAAATTTTACTCAGTATAAATGCTCTTTATTAATTTGTTTGTTTAACACTCTAGCAAAGTCATTAAACGGCTAATTAATAAATCAGCTAGTTAAAAAAAAAAAAAAAAGAAAAATATGTAAAATTATTTTTTTTGTTTTGTTTATTTTTATTTTATACATCTTTGTAATTAAAAAAAAAAATAAAATATGTTATTTTTTTTTTTTTGTCAGCTGATATTTGTTCTAATTAAAAAGAGAATTAATTTTTACTTATACAAAAACTAAATAAATGAAACAGTATAATGTTAATGCTATATTCAATGTGTATATTTAGAAATAACATTGAATGAATTAAAGCTTAATTTTTGTTATTTGTTATAAATTGTATTTAGGTTTTTAATTAAAAGAATAAACTGATTCTTTGTAAATAAAAACTCCTTTATAGAAGTTTAACATGTTTATTAAAATTATTTTCTATTTCATTTATTCAATTATCAAGAGTCTTTAAACGTATTTTTGAATTATTGAAATTCATGGATAAATTAATAGAATGTTCAGAAAAATCAATTAAAAATGGATTTAAATTAAGTGATAATAATTATTTTTGTGAGACTCAAAAGATTATATCTAATCTTCATAAGTCGACAACTGCAACTATTAAAAATAATTTGGTTAAACTTGACGGTATTTTGAAAAAATTGAATTTATCATATGAAGATCACAATATAATAATACAAACTATTTTTTATTTTTTTTAAAAAAGAAAACGAAAAAAATAAAGAAAATTTAAGACTTAACATAAATAATCCTTATAAAAAAAATTCTTTAGAAGAAATTTATAATTTTTTATTAGAGGAAGAAAAGGATATTATATGTTACTACAATGAAGCATCTAAAATTTTTAATTTAAATTTAAGTGACAAAAGTAAGGAAAACATGCTCTTCGATGATTTAATAAATAACAAAAGTACAGCAAATGATTTATTCTCTCTTTACCAAACCCTTATAAAATTAATCGGAGGTTTATTTATTAAAAAACAGTTAACCATTATTATGGAAGTATGTAAATTATTATTCATTATAAGTTCATTAAGAAGAAAATATATTTCATATGAAAAAAAAAATTTTTTAAATAAAGAACAATCAAATTTACTCTCTCAAATAGAAAAAGAAAAATGTAAAATGGAAAAAATTAATCTTAATATAAGAAATTTATATTCATTTGTCACCACAAAAGATGATATAAAAGGTGTTCAAGTATCAAATTCTTTAGTGGATAAATTAAATGGAATTATATCAATTTTGCGTTTCATTCGTAATATAACATATGAAAATAAACATAGAACTTATCTTACTCATACAAAAAAAGCTAATACGGAAAATATTTTTCTTGCACTATATTATGCCAACCAAAGGCTTTCAAAGTTTACTGAAAATTAAATACAATAAAAATACATATTTAAAAAAAAGGATTTTTTAGTAAACTCACAAACAAAAATAATTTTCCATGTGTGATTTATTAATTGGCTGTTTGATTAATAAAAGATGTTATTGTCCTTTTATAATAAAGTTAGCTTACATGTCAGCCATGTCCTGACTCCAGTTAAAAAAAAAAAAATATATATATATATTGTTATATTTTTTTTTAATTATTTTACCTTCATATATTTTTGTAATTTTAAAAAAAAAAAATTTAATTTATTTTTTTTTGTGTGTGAAGTTTTAGAATTGAAAGATTATTAATTTTTAATCAAAAGATAAAAAAATTAATGTGTAAAAAGTGTAACGCTTATGTTATTGATTTATTTATTGCTGATTTATTAATTTCCCATTTAATGACTTTGCTAAGGTATTGAATGAACAATGTAATAAAGAGTATTTTTATAATGTGTTTAATATTTTTATTTGTTTATGCTTTTCCTTTTTAGTGAAGTTGCATGAAAATGATAAAGTGTTTAATTATTTAATAATTTATAAGTCTTCAATAAATAACGTATAATTAACATATGATAAACATCTTATATAAACATAAATAAATAATGTTTATGATTAAAGATTATGTACTTTGCTTAAGTTTATGCATCCTCAAAAATCTTTGATTTTTAAATACGTTTATTTTTTTTAAAATATCATATATTTTTCCTTCCAAAAAAAATATAAAAAAAAATTTCTTAAATCTTTTTCCTTTTTCTAAAATAAAAATAAAAATTCAAATATATTTATTTACAAAACCGAAATGTTAAAAAAAATTAATTAAAAAAATTTTTTTTTTTATTTAGCTAAAAATGCATGATTGGTATTGATAACATTGTGTGCGAAGATAAATTTCCTCATTAATATTTTAGCTAGTTGATATATATAAAAAATTAATATACATATTTTTATTAACCAATTGCCTACTGGCCAATAAATAAATAACTGCCCTTAATTAATATGCCGTTTTTTCTTGATAAAACTTATATTTGTGCGTAATTAATTGAACAGTACTAACCAATTAGTAAGGACACATTTTATTTTGTCATACTTGTTAATAAAAAAATTGTTATTAATCTTTTGTAAAATAAAATGATCTACTAGTCAAGAAAATATGAATCAACTATGAACTGATCCTAGTTAAAAAAATATATAAAGTTTTTTTTTTTTATTTATTTTATTTATATACATCTTTGTAATTAAAAAAAAAAAAGAATTAATTTTTTTTTACTTATATAAAAATTAAATATATGAAAAAGTATAGTGTTTATGTTATATTCTATATGTATATTTGGAAATAACATTGAATAAATAAGAGTTTAATTTTTGTTATTTGTTATAAATTAGCTATGTGTATTTTTAATAAAAAGAATATACTTATTCTTTGTAAATAATAACTTATTTATAAAAGTAAACATACATCTGTGGTTAATAAAAGGTATTATTAACCTTTTGTAGCATGCTAAGCTAGTTGCTAGTTGTATACGTACAAGTTAGCCATGCACTGACGCTAGTCCTATATAAAAAAAAAAAAAAAAATAAAGTTATTTTTTTTGTTTGTTTATTTAGATATATATACATCTTTGTAATTTAAAAAAAAAAAAAAAATTAAATATTTTTTTTTTGAAGAGTTTTTTGAAAGAAATGTTATGTTATGTTTTAATTTTTTAGCGTAAATAAAAATTAAAAGAAAGAAATGTTAACTTAGTAAAAACTTAAGAGATAAGAGAAATATTTATGTATTATTCAATGTATATTTTTGAAATAACATTGAATATCATAAAATTTTGACTTAATAAATTGTTATAAATTATTTGTATGTTTTTAATTAAAAGAAGATATTAATTCTTTGTAAATAAAAACTCATTTATAACTGTTAATAGGTTTATTAAAAGATGCAGTAAAATTTAACTTCAATTAAATATTATGCATCATAAGAAAACAGTATATATATATATAATAAAAACGAATATATATATATAAACGTATACTTAGTTATACATGCTCTTTATTAATTTGTTTGTTTAATACTCTAGCAAAGTCATTAAACGGGCAATTAATAAATCAATCTGTTAAGTAATACAGAATAATTTAGTATATAATATAAATATTATACATTATAAAATGTCATTATATATATAATAAAAATAAGCATATATATATAAAAACGTATATTTAGTTATACATGCTCTTTATTAATGTGTTTGTTCAATGTTCTAGCAAAGTCATTGAGCAGGTAATTAATAAATCACCGTTACAATATTATTTTTCTGCACATACTAGGGGACTAGTTAATTGTGCACTAATCCAAATAAATAGATGTACAGAAAATAACCAATATGCACTCAT
>NW_021628660.1:0-506 GCF_900005765.1 Plasmodium relictum | reverse complement strand
ATATATATATAAACGTATACTTAGTTATACATGCTCTTTATTAATTTGTTTGTTTAATACTCTAGCAAAGTCATTAAACGGGCAATTAATAAATCACCCATGCACTGACTGATTAATAAAGGATATTATAATTTTTGTAGTACACTAAGCTAGTCTACTACACGTGTATGCACAAACTAATATGTACTGACATTAATAAAAAAAAAAAAAAAAATAATTTTTTTTTTTTTTTGGTGAGAAATTTTTAGTAAATAAAAATTTATTTATCTTTTATAAAAATTAAAGATAAAATTAATAATGTTTTGTTATCAGGGTATATTTTGAAATTACATTGAATAATATAAAGTTTTGACTTTATTAATTGTTATAGTTTGTTTGTATGTTTTTAATTAAAAGAATAAGTAATTATTTGTAAATAAAAACTCATTTATAACAATTAACAAGTTTATTAAAAGAGGTAATAAAATTTAACTCAGTTATAAATGCTCTTTATTAATTTGTTTGTT
>NW_021628654.1:0-51191 GCF_900005765.1 Plasmodium relictum | reverse complement strand
CAGATTTTTCTTTCACACTAAATAATTCTTTCATTAATTGAAAATGTTCATATTTAGTAATAAAGATATTTTTAGCTAATTCAACTTGGAATTGTAAAAGATTAATTATTTTCTCATCATCCTTTATTTTGAGTAAATTCTCTTCATATCTAGCGGGTAATACATGTGCGACTACCGTGCTTATTTCTTCTTTGGAATAACCTTGAAAACGTGCTGCAAATTCCAATGATTTGAACCATCTGAAATAACCTCTTATTGATTCTGTATCAAATCTTGGTAAATGTTCAGGTACTTTAACTTTTGTTGAATCATTCCCATTCTTAATTTTAAATATATAAGATTCTCTCAGAGATGTTATTTCTTCAAAAACTTTTAATCCAAGATCCCCTATTTCTTTCATCTTGGACTGCTAATCAAATGGGTTCTGTTTGCGCTGGTTTCGATTTTCCTGCCGTTGTCGCCAATTGATTTATTAATTGCCCGTTTAATGACTTTGCTAGAGTATTAAACAAACAAATTAATAAAGAGCATGTATAACTAAGTATACGTTTATATATATATATTCGTTTTTATTATATATATATATACTGTTTTCTTATGATGCATAATATTTAATTGAAGTTAAATTTTACTGCATCTTTTAATAAACCTATTAACAGTTATAAATGAGTTTTTATTTACAAAGAATTAATATCTTCTTTTAATTAAAAACATACAAATAATTTATAACAATTTATTAAGTCGAAATTTTATGATATTCAATGTTATTTCAAAAATATGCATTGAATAATACATAAACATTTCTCTTATCTCTTAAGTTTTTAATAAGTTAACATTTCTTTCTTTTAATTTTTATTTACACTAAAAATTAAAACATAACATAACACAACATTCTCTCATCAAAAAAAAAAACTTTATAAAAAAAAAATATTATTAATTTTTTTTTTATAATTACAAAGATGTATATCTATCTTAATAAACAAACAAAAAAAAAAAAATAATTTTATATTTTTTTTTTTTTTTTTTTTAATTTATAGGACTAGCGTCAGTGCATGGCTAACTTGTACGTATACAACTAGCAACTAGCTTAGCATGCTACAAAAGGTTAATAATACCTTTTATTAACCAAGTACTAAGCAATAAAATTAATAAAGAGAATGTATAAATAAATATACGTTTTTAAATATATATATATACTTGTTTTTATTATATATATAATGATTTCTTATGATGCATAATATTTAATTTGATTTAAATTTTACTGCATCTTTTAATAAACATGTTAAACTGTTATAAATGAGTTTTTATTTACAAAGAATAAGCATATTCTCTTAATTAAAAACACACTAAATTTATAATAAATAACTAAAATTAAGCTCTAGTTCATTCAATGTTATTTGTAAATATACACATTGAATATAACATAAACATTATTCTTTTTTATTAAGTTTTTTCATGTAACTAAAATTAATTCTCTTTTTAATTCGAACAAAAGTCAACCGACAAAAAAAAAAAATAATTTTTTTTTTTTAATTACAGAGAGGTATATACAATAAAATAAACAAAAAAAAAAAATAAATAACTTTGTATTTTTTTTTTTTTTAACAAGCGTCAGTGTATGTCTAACTTGTACATACACGACTAATAAACTAACTTAATGTACTATAAAAGGTTAATAACATCTTTTATTAACCAATAGCACAAAAATTAAATTCCCCCAAAATTAAAAAAATATTATTGTTATTGGACACATTTCTTTATATTCATATATTCTAATATATGCATTTGAATGTGCATACTTTCCTCGTATACCTTGACATACATAAAATAAAATTTGTTGGCTTAATATTACTAAAATCATTAAAAATTGTACGATAATACCATGTATTTACTAACGAACGAGCATAACTAATTTATAATTTTCCGCATAAGTTGCTAATCATTATTCCATAATAGGTGAATAATATCATTTGTTTACTAATAACGCAAACATTACTTTCTAAAATAATTTTCATATATAATTCAGATATATTTATTTCATAATCTTGTACATTTAACTATCAAGTATTATATGTATATAATAGAAGTCTTAAATTTAATTTATAACATTCCATTTTTCCTTTTACGAAAAGGAAATAAATGAATTTTTATTGACTAGTTTTTACGCTTCCTATAAATTATAACAATTTTCTAGAAATATTAACTTTTTATCACTCATTTATTAGATAATAATATTTCACCTCAACCTATTTGGAATTCACTTTTTATGTTTTATGCATATTTTTATTCTTAATCATCTATTTCCATATATATATATATATATTGTGAAATTAATTTTATAATATTGTAATATCTAAATCACTTGAAATATCTTCTACCTCTTCTTTCTTTTTATGCCTCCGTGACATAAACCCTTTAGGACTGTTTTGTTTTTTCTTTTTTTTCAGAATATTTCTTTGCTTTTCTATCCATTGCCTATTCCATAGAATATTTTGTTCTAATTCTAGGATTCCAATTTCCCCTTTCATGCTTTTTTTTATTTCTAATCCTCTAATTTCGTTCATATGCCTCATTTTCTCCTTTTTCCAGTTTTCCTTCCACTCTAGAAACCATTCTTCTTTTTTCCAAATATCCCATTCTCTTTTTTTCATCTCTATTAGAATATTCCATTTAGTTTTTTTATCTAAGTCAACCTTTTCATTTTTCTCTTTTTTTTCCATTTCTATCAGAATATTCCATTTATTTTTTTTGGCTGCATCATCTCTTTCTTTTTTCTCTATTTTCTTTTCAAACATTTCCTCTTTTTTTTTTTTCTTCTATATATAACTTAAGATACTCATTCCTCATAAATTCTAATTCTTCTTTCTTACAATCTTCTAATATCGACATATGTATCTCTATCCATAATCTACATAACAACTTTTTCCTCTTTGTTTCATCTAATTGTTCTATTACATCATCTGCTGTTCTTTCATCTTTTTCAATTTTCTCTGATAAATTTTTTATTTCTTTTACTTGTAATTCCTTATTCTCTTCTTTCTGATAATCATTCAACAATTCCACAAACCATTTTTCTTTAATAAATTGTTCTGTAACCCCTAGATGACGCTTTAACCACTCTTTCCATATTCTTTTTTGTCTCTTTAACATAGGATTTTCTACTCTGTCTTCTAAAACTTCTATCTTTTTTTCTTCTATCTTTTCTGAATATATTTCTTCATAATTTTTCTATTCCCTCTTCAATTTATTAAACCATTCTTCTTTTCTCCATTTTTCTAACATCTTTGCGTTCCTTTCTGACCATTCTCTCCACAGTAAGTTTTGTCCTTCCAACATAATTTGACTGGTTTCTTCTTTACTCAATGAATTTTCTTTATTAAATATATTCTTACATGATGCCATTTTTTTTATCCATTCTTCTAGGCAAATTTGAAAAAAATCTTCTTTACTTAATTCCCATTCCTCTTTTTTACAATCCTCCAATACCATCATTTGTATTTCTAATATAGTCTTCTATTTTAGCTTTTTTTTCATTGTTATATTATTGAACTTTTTATCTATGTTTTCCACTTTACTCACTTTATACTTTTTCATTTCATTTTCCCTTTTTCTAATAATATCTCCTTTTATCTCTTCAGGAATATCTTCCATTGTTTCACATCCTTCTTCAGTTTGTTCATCTGCCTTTTTATTTTCTATACTACTTTCATATATTTCCGCTTTATATTCTTTCTCTTTATTCTCATATTTTTTATCTGACTTTGTAAGCCATTCTTCTTTAATGCCATTTTCTATCCATTTCTTTTGAATATCTTCCCAATGTTTTTTCCATATAATTTTTTGCCTCTTTAACATCGGATTTCTAGTTATTTCTCCATTTTCTTCTGTCGATGTTTTCTCATTTATTTCCTTCATATACTTTTCTTCATTATTTTTCCATTTTAGCTTTAATTCTTTAAACCATTCTTCTGTCTTCAATTTTTCTATATCATCTTTTTTCTCTAGTATAATATTACCATTATTATCATCTATATTTTCTAATATTTTTGCTTTAACATCTAAATTCCTTTCTATTTTCAATACATCCATGCTTGTTTTCAAAAATTCATTTTGGTTCTTTTTCTATTCTTCTTTCTTACATTCTTCTAATATCGTCATATATATTTCTATCCACAATTTCTTTATCAATTTTTTCTTTTTGTTGTTCATTATTTCACAATTTTCTCCTTCCTCTAACTCTTTTATATTTCTATGAATTTCCTCTACATTTTCTATATTATTTTTAGTTAATTCTTTCCTATATTCTCCTTCTTCCTTTTCATATTCTTCTAACAGTTCATTAAACCATTTCTCTTTATTACATTTCATAACCATTTCCTTTGCTTCATTAACCACTGTTTCCATATTATTTTTTGCTTTTCTACCATAGTGTTTTTTTCTCTTTTCATTTCCATCAGTTCTGATCTTTTTGTTTTTTCCCCATAATATTCTTGTTCTTCTTCCCATTCCTTCTTCAAATTTTTAAACCACTTCTCTTCTTTCCACTTTTTTGTCATTTCCTTACTTCTTTCCATGTATTTGTTCCAAAGAAATTTTGGTCTCTCTAGTGAAATACTACTACTTCCTTCATTTTCTGTTTCAACTATGTTTTCGTCTTCCAATATATCTTCATATAATCTACTATTATTTTTCCATTCCTGCCAAGAAATTTGTAAAAAATCTTCTCTATGCAATTCCCACTCCTCTTTTTGGCATTTATCCAATATTGCCATATATATTTCTATAAATATCTTCTTTTTATACAATTCTCTATTTATTGATACTTCACCTACATGGCTATTCTCATCCCAATGCATCAACCTTTCTATTTTCCAATCTACTTTTTTGTATTCCTTATCATATCTAGATTCTTCATTTTTTCTTCCTCTATTTGTTCTTCCTCGGTTTGTAGTACAAACTCATTTGTTACTCCTTCCAATTCTATTTCTTTATATTTTTTTATTTTTTCAATATTCTTTTCATTTTCAAAAGTGATTTCACATGATGGGAGTTGTATCTCATGAAATGACACTAAATTTTTCATTTTGCCAAATAATTTTCGTTTAGGATATATAGAAGTTGATGTATTATGAAACCCTATTTTTCTCGTTTTTTTTTTTTTCTTTGATTTACGTTTACCAATCCAGGATCCAAAAGAAGTACACTGTAAAATATATTAAAAATTGGGTATATATATTTTTTTTTAAAAAGTAAAACTTTAATTCAAATAAGTAATTTATATAAAGTGTCTACAATTTTAAATGATAATTTTTTTTTTACTTTACAGAGAAGGAGAAAAATAAATATCCCAAGAATTATTGTACCAAATGAAGTGCCAAATAATATTAATATATTTCCGGGATTTTTATCATGAACTATATTACGTGAAGGTATTATCGTAGGAGCATTTGGAATAGATGTAATTGGACCATTTGTATTCATTGTACCACTTATATGGTATTGAGATATATTTTGATTTGTAATTTCAGATTGCACAAAAAAAGATTTAGTTGATGCACTACTATTGATGTTCATTGGGGGATTTAATGGTGTTTTGCTATAATTTTTAGGTCTAGGTAAAGAATTCTTCATTATAGTAAAAGATGAAGTATTAGTTAAAGTAGCTGCTGATAAAAGGGGTGTAGCCGATGAATTATTAACAAAAGCTATAGCATTTTGAAATGATGAAGTACTTTTATTAGTTCTAGAAACTAATGTGGTTGAAGTGAATGAATAACTTACAGTTGTATTATTTATGATAGATGTAGAATCTGTAAAATCTAATATACCCGTACTATTTTTAATTGTAGAAACAGAAGAAGATGATTTGATTAAACTGGATAAATTTTTTACAGTGGTCGTAGTAACTGAAATAGGTGAACTTCTTGTAGCAGGCATAGTACATGGAGATGGAACATTCGTAATAGTTGTAGCATTTGAATTGAATGGAGTGCCTGTGATGGGCATAGTGATTGTCTTACTTGGAGTATTCACAGTATCTGAAGTAGATGAAGCACTTGAAGAAATTGTATTACTTGCATTACTTTTAGCAGTAGTAGTAGAAGAATCAGCTGAATTGGTAGAAGCCTTTGAATTTAATGTGGTATTTGTAATAGTTGGAGTAGAAAAATTACCTGCAGAAAATGAAGTTGAAACATTATATTTTGTTGATGAGTATGATGATTTAGAAGGTAAGGATGAAGTAAATATAGTAGATGAAAATATGATTCCTTTATCTTTTGCAACAAATGTAGATTGAGTAGGTGGAAATGAAGTAGTTAGATTAGTTAAAAATGAAGATGTAATATGTGTATATGTAGTATATTGAGTAGTATCATTTTCAATAGATATGGTTCCAATATCCAAAACATCAGATACATTTGTTGAGACAAATGAAGGGTTTTGAGTTGTAATTATAGCTTTATTTAAATTATTTATTAGTGAACAATTATGATTAATAACAATTTTATTTCTATATTCTTGCGTTTCCTTTTTTAAAATCTTCCAATAATCAATTAAGGGTTTTACATCTATTGCCTTCCAAGTTAGCAGATTAGTAAAATTCATTTCTTTCTCATTCAACCAATTATCATATTCTGTAACATTAATTAAGCCTCTCTTATATTTTATATTATGAATTTCCCTTTCAGATCCAAATACATACATCATGTTTCCTATATATTTGTATTCTGTAGTATTAAAATGAGAAATAATACAATTTTTAATATCATTGTTTACGTTATTATCTGTTTCCTCATATAAATTTTCGTCTTTTAAATAATCCCAGAATTGCGAATAATCTAAAGGAATACTTTTAATAATATTATAAAAATCTATTTTCCTACTAATAAACCATAAATATAAACTTTCACACTTTGCATTACTTCTGAGGAATTTATTTGTTTCTTTACGTTTTCCTTTTTGATATTCTTGATCCCATTCCATTACAGTAGTAGTCCCCTTATCTTTATAAGTTCTATCACAATTAGTAATATTAAATAATTTTTGCACTGCCTCTAGTTTTATTTGATCACCAATAAGTGTAGAATTACTACCAAATGCATTATTAGGACTTGAAACCATTAAATATTCCCTATGACAATCAAGAAACTCAAGAAACTTTTTACAATTTTCATCATTATCATTTTTTCTTAACTCTTCGAGAAGGTTATCTCTTTCTTTGTTGAAATTATTAATCCATTCATCTTTATCATCATTATTTCTTGTAAATCTTTTTTTTCCTTTTCTTCCTATTCTTTATTTTTCTTCTTGCATTCTTTCTAATTATATTTTTGACCTACCAATTGACTAATAAGTGAACTTCAGAAAATATTGAGTAATCAAATTAATAAAGATCATACAGGGAAATCTTTATTTGTTTTACTCACTATAGAATTAATTTTTACATATAATCATTAACTATTCATAAATTACGCTAAATAATTTAACATAAAATTTACATTATTTTTAAGATAAATTTTTTTAATATATTCAAATAATTCTTTATTAATTTATCACTTGAAATCAGTTTTTGTTATTGTTCACTTAATATATTCATTATATAATTATTATCATTTACAATTCCGTCATCTCTACATTATTCTTTTTCAAAAAAAAAAAATAAATTATATTTTTTTTTTCAAGAACAAAACAAAAACTAAAAAAAAAAACATTTACGTGTATATATATATATATATATTTATATTTTTCTTTTTAGTATATATGCTACAACATGCAGTACAATATAAGTGCTTTAGTATTCAATAAGAGATATTATTGACTTTTTTAATATTTTAATGTGATCAAAATTTTTATAAATAAAAGTTGCTAGTGCATGCATGATATTCAAAAGATACCTAAATAAAGGTATATATATACATATATACAAGATATACATACTAAAATAGTTATAATGAAATATACATCCATTAATTTATGTATAAAAAAAAAAAATTTTTTTTTTAATTTCTTTAAGAGAAAAAAAGTAAGAAAGTTTTTTTTTTCATATAAGGCCATTGAGTGAATAATTTTAGTTTTCAAAGAATAAAAGGCAATAGTTTGTAATAAATATTATTATAAAACATGATTAAAAATAAAATATAAATTAAATTTATTTTTCATACATTATATAGGATAATTATATAAATAGTATATAATTATTTATAGTAAATATTTTTTTAATAAATAAAACGAGAAAAGATTTATCTATATGCCCTTCATTAATTTGATTATTCTGTGATTTCTGAAAGATATTGAGTAGTAAATTAATAAATCATTCATCGATCACATTTTCATATTCGAAAACCCTAGAGTATGCATCTCACTGCATGTATATTTTTCAAATTCTTTACATGTAAAAATTAAACTTTTAACTACATTCTATTCATTTTTAATAAAAATAAGTCTATAATTGATTTATTAATTGGCCGTTTATTGACTTTGCTAGAGTATTAAACAAACAAATTAATAAAGAACATTTATGACTGAGTAAAATTTTATTACTCTTTTAATAGACTTATTAATTGTTATAAATGACTTTTTATTTATAAAGAATTACTTATTCTTTTAATTAAAAACATACATACAAACTATAACAATTAATAAATTCAAAACTTTATATTATTCAATGTTATTTCAAAATATAACATTGATTATAACAAAACATTATTAATTTTATCTTTTAATTTTATAAAAGATAATTAAATTTTTATTTACTAAAAATTTCTCACAAAAAAAAAAAAAAATTATTTTTTTTTTTTTTTTTAAATATTTCAAAAAACAAAAATAAACAAACACTAAAAAAAAAATATATATATATATATTTTTTTTTTTCATTAGTGTCAGTACATATTAGTTTGTACATACACATACACTAAACTAGCTTAATGCACTACAAAAATTATAATATCCTTTGTTAGTCAGTGCATGGGTACTTGTATATACACGTACAGTAACCTAGCATATTATACTGAAAAAGGTTAATAATAGCTTTTATTAACCAACAATACTATTTATTTACCAGTTTTTGTAATTATTTAATAGTTATGACTTAATCATTTATGGCAATTTTAATTACATATTGTATTTTTTAGTTTAAATAAATTTTTTATGAAAGCGAAAACATATATGTATCATATTTTTGTAGTTGTGAATTTTATATTATAAAATAAAAGAAAAAATACCAAAAACAGGATGATAAGGATAGAAATATTGATGAAGTAATTAAATTAGTTACTTACACTTTTATATAATGTGATTCTAATGTTGTAACATGTGAGTGAGATTAGTTAATAAAATTTTCAAATGTACCGATATTTATCATATGTATTTACCATCATTTAATATACTAATATTTCTTTTATTCCAATAAATTTCTAAAAATTAAAAAACATTTAATAAGAAATTTTTTCAAATTTAGTTTCAGTATAAGTTATAATATTATTGCAATTACCTTAAATTCAAATTAATATCTTTAATTAGATAAAAAATAATACAATAAATTAATTCCTATAATTTTAAATGAAAACTAATAAATAAAAAAAGAAAATTATTTTGCAAAAAATTTTTTTTATAAATGTATTGTATTTTCTTTCCATTATTTTAATTTATTGGATAAATAATTTTTAATGTATATACATAAAAATTTATTATTTTTATTCAATTTTTTTTTAAAATAGTTATATATTCATTTATTAACTACTTAGTGACTTTTGTATATAGTTGGTTTATTAATTTGCTGCTTAATAACTTTGCTAGAGCATTAAACAAACAAATTAATAAAGAGAATGTATAAATGAATATACGTTTTTAAATAATATATATATTTATTATATATATAATAATAATTTCTTATGATTCTAATTTATTAATTGCTCGCTTAATGACTTTGCTAGAGTATTAAACAAAGAAATTAATAAGGAGTATGTATAAATAAATATGCGTTTATATATATATTTGTTTTTATTATATATATAATGGTTTCTTATAATGCATAATTTTAATTTTAATTAAATTTTAATGCATCTTTTAATAGACCTATCAACTATTAACTGTTATGAAAGAGTTTTTATTTACAAAGAATCAGTTTGTTCTTTTAATTAAAAACTCATATACAATTTATCACAATTAACAAAAATCAAAACTCTAATTTATTCAATGTTATTTCAAATAAATATACATTGAATATAACATAAACATTACACTTCTTTTTTTTATAGTTTTTCATGTAACTAATAATTAATTCTCTTTTTAATTCGAACAAACGTCAACCGAAAAAAAAAAAATTAAAAGAAAATTTTTTTTTTTTAATTAGAAAGATGTACATACTATAAAATAAACAAAACAAAAAAAAATAACTTTATTTCTTCTTCTTTTCTTTTAATTAGCATCAATACATGGCTAACTTGTACATACACGACTAGTAAACTAATTTAATATACTATAAATTCAAATTAAGTATTATATATTAAAAAATACTACTACATATATGATTAATAAAAGATATTATTAACCTTTTATAATACACTAAGCTAGTTTGCTAGTTATATATGTACAAGTTAGCAATGAACTGACGCTAGTTAAAATAAAAAATAAAGAAATAAAGTTATTTTTTTTTGTTTTGTTTATTTTATAGTATGCACATCTTTCTAATTAAAAAAAAAAATTTTCTTTTAATTTTTTTTTTTTCGGTTGACGTTTGTTCGAATTAAAAAGAGAATTAATTATTAGTTACATGAAAAACTATAAAAAAAAGAAGTGTAATGTTTATGTTATATTCAATGTATATTTATTTGAAATAACATTGAATAAATTAGAGTTTTGATTTTATTAATTATTATAATTTGTTTGTATATTTTTTAATTAACAGAATAAACTGATTCTTTGTAAATAAAAACTCATTTATAATAGTTAATAGGTCTATTAAAAGATACAGTAAAATTTAATTCCAATTAAATATTATGCATCATAAGAAAACATTATATATATATATAATAAAAACGAATATATATATATATATATAAACGTATACTTAGTTATATATGCTTTTTATTAATTTGTTTGTTTAATACTCTAGCAAAGTCATTAAGCGGCTAATTAATAAATCAATACAAGAAAAATATAGAAACTATTTAATGTATTGGTTTCATAGCAGTAAATTTGCAGGACATTGTGAAGTGAACAACACATTAAAGAAAATTCAGAAACATTTTTGGTGGCCTAATATTAGCAAAGGAATTGAAGATTATGTTTCAAATTGTCTAATATATCATATAATGCGTAATAAAAGATTTAAACCAAATGTAAATCAAGTATTATCAAAACCTAATATATTTGATATGATATCATTATATATTGTAGGTCCTAGAACTTAGAAAGGTAAAGAATATTATATATAAGTATCGATTGACCATTTGATTTATTAATGGCCCATTTAATGACTTTGCTAGAGTATTAAACAAACAAATTAATAAAGAGCATGTATAATTAAGTATATGTTTATATATATATATATATATTCGTTTTTATTATATATATATATAATGTTTTCTTATGATGCATAATATTTAATCTGAGTTAAATTTTACTGCCTCTTTTAATAGACTTACTAATTGTTATAAATGAGTTTTTATTTACTAAGAATCATTTTATTCTTTTAATTAAAAACATACATACAATTCATAACAATTAACAAAAGTCAAAATTCCAATTTATTCAATGTTGTTTCAAAAAAATATACATTGAATATAACATAGACATTATTCATTTTATATCTTAAGTTTTTAAGAGTAGAAGTTAATTCTTTATTTAATTCGAAAATCAAACGTTAACCAACAACCAAAAAAAAAAAAAAATAATTTAATTTTTTTTTTTTTTAATTACAAAGATGCATATAAATAAAAAATAAACAAACAAAAAATAACTTTATATTTTTTTTTTTTTAACTAACGTCAGTGCATTGCTAACTTGCACATACACGACTATTAAACTATATTAGTGTACTACAAAAGGTTAATAATATCTTTTATTAACCAATAAGTAAAAACTAATTCTCTTTTTAATTCGAACGTCAACCGACAACCAAAAAAAAAAAAAAATAATATTTTTATTTTTTTAACTAGCATCAGTGCATGGCTAACTTATATTTTCCTGACTAGTTTCTCATTTTATTTTACAAAAGATTAATAACAACTTTTTTATTAATCATTGTTATAAATTGTGTGTGTGCTTTTAATGAGAAAAATATACTAACTCTTTGTAAATAAAAACACATTTATAAAAGTAAACATATATTTGTTAAGCAATTGGTTAATAAAAGATATTATTAACCTTTTGTAGTACACTAATCTAGTTTACTTGTTGTATATGTACAAGTTAGCAATTCACTGAAGCTGGTTAAAAAAAAAAAAAAAATAAAAAATAAAAAAATATAAAGTTATTTTTTGTTTGTTTGTTTATTTTTATTTATATATATCTTTGTAATTAAAAAAAAAAAATAATTAAAATTATTTTCTTTTTTTTTTTTGGGATTGTTGGATATTTGTTTTTGTTTTTCGAATTAAATAAAGAATTAAATTTTACTTATAAAAACTTAAGATAAAAAACGAATAATATTTATGTTATATTCAATGTATATTTTTGAAATAACATTGAATAAATTAAAGTTTTGACTTTATTAATTATTATAATTTGTTTGTATATTTTTTAATTAAAAGAATGAACTGATTCTTTGTAAATAAAAACTCATTTACAATAGTTAATAGTTAATAGGTCTATTAAAAGATGCAGTAAAATTTAATTCTGATTAAATATTATGCATCATATGAAAACATTATATATATATAATAAAAACGAATATATATATATATATAAACGTATACTTAGTTATACATGCTCTTTATTAATTTGTTTGTTTAATACTCTAGCAAAGTCATTAAGCAACCAATTAATAAATCAATAATATATATTATTTTAATTAAATATTGAATTGGGGAACTTTATTTCTTCTCATTGAAATTGGAGTTGCTATTATAAAATATTCTATGCTTTTAATAATAGACAAAAAAATGAATTTAAAAATTATTACCAATATACAATCAAAATAGAGAAATATACTATAAAAATGAAAAAAAAAAGAAAAAAAAGTTGTTGCAAAATAAAACATTATATAAAAAAACTGTAACTACTTTTCGTTGATCTTCAATTATTGAAAATATATTTTTTGTGAATCTTAGTGGTATAAAGAACTCTTTTAATTGTTAAAGAATGTAGTTTTCATAAAAAATCAAACAAAATTTAAAAAAGTTAATTTCCAAATTAAAATATAATATTAGATTCTCAAAAATATATACAATAATATTTCAACAGTAATTAAAAAAAAGTAATATCATTAAAATCACGTACGACTATAAAAATTTCACTATAGTGATTTGGATTTATTCAGAACACACCTTAACAATTTGTCTAGAAAAATTCATTTATACTTTCATACAAGTGTATTATTTTATTTTTTTATATAATTTTAAAGAAAAACATATTATGTGTAATGAAAATGAAATAATTAGTCTCATATAAACCTTATTAAAATTTTTGAAGAAAAAGAAGAAAATTTAATATTTCCAAGAAATCCCTTAATATAATATGGTAAATTATGCGTATTTTTTTTTTTAGTTTCTTATTTTGTCTTTTAGTACTTAATTTGATACATTCTTTCAAAACAAAAAATTATTTTCCATATTGCTAAAACTATTACATGAATTGACAATTTTTGTGTAAAAAGATATTACAAATATTGACAAAATAAGGAATAATTGTATGATGTATCATATATAAATGATTATGAACCATATTACTCCTCTGAAAAAAAATGGAAAAATATACTTTATTTTTTTAATTACTGGATATATAATAAAATAAATGAACAATGTTTTTTTTATTGCTTTAATAAAAAAAAATTAAAAGAATAAAGATATATAAAAATATTCTTTGGAAAAAGTCTATAACTCAAATATCACAAAAGTAGTTCTAAATTTGAAATAATAAATAATAAATTATTAGTTAAAATATCAATCAATATATGCTGAAATTCTTGATAATGATAAAGATTATATCTATAACAAATGTTCATATTATTTTTTGGAGAATGATAAAAATTTTAAATAATAATATTATTTATATAAATATTAATGCTATCAATAAGATTTAATTTTTTTTAAGAACTGAAATATATTAAGAATATACAAGGTTTACTGGAAAAAAATATTCAAAGCATAACAAAAAATATATCTCAAGTAAAATAAAACGAATTCTAGTAGAGATGCTACAATCATATTCATTTTAAGAACTATAAATGGAAATATGTAAATTAGAATTTAAAATAAGTAAACATTATATTAATTTACAAAATTATGCGAAAAATGAAAGTTATTTACTGCAAAGTGAGAAAGAAAATATGCAACATTTTATGCTACCGTCTCATCTTTCCAATTGCACATATGTAAAGAATATAATCTAATTTTACGGTGAAAAGCAGAAAAAAAAAATTTCTTTATGTAATTTTATACGATAAAATAACAGAAAAATATTCTATAAATGAATTATAAGAAATATAATACATATATATATATGCT
Source organism: Plasmodium relictum (assembly GCF_900005765.1). Taxonomy (NCBI): domain Eukaryota; phylum Apicomplexa; class Aconoidasida; order Haemosporida; family Plasmodiidae; genus Plasmodium; species Plasmodium relictum. The sequence continues at coordinate 36,525 of NW_021628654.1, read as the reverse complement.
TACATCAACGAACTTGAAAATTGGAAAATTAAATTATTCATAAACAAAAGGGAATACTATTTACAAATTTAAAAAACTCCTAGAAAGAAAGTAATTGAATATAAAAATAATGTATTAATCAATTTTAACAACAATTTTATCAAAGCCTCTTTCCTTCTTTTTATAAAAAATTTTATATGATAAAATAATAAAGATTTTGAAGTATGAAATGTATATATAATTGTATTATTGAAAAAATGAAAAAAAATAAATGATATATTTTATTATATCAGGAAAATATTAATAAAAAAAATAAATAAAATGAAAAATTGTTTTAATTTATTTTCATTATTTCATATTTATTTTAATATTTTTATTTAAATGTTTTTTATATATTTTAATAAAAATTAATTTTTAGCTCTTTTTCCGAACAATTTTTGTTTTTAAATAAAAAATTATTACATATATAATGAGCATAAAAATTTTTTAAACTTAATTTTTAAAACATTTGATAGAAGCATACTATATATATTTATGTACAAGTGTATATAAAATATTATATATATTATGAAAATAATAATTTTTTAACTTTAATTTTTAAAATATTTTAGAGAAAATTATACTATAGTAGTCTATAATTATGTACACGTGTATATAAAAATGCTTTTCACAAAAAAATTTGCACATAAAATTATATACATTTATTTAAAATACTTTATATGTGTGAAACATTACAGAATATTGATAACTCTACTTATCTATTTATATGTTATATATATTCACTATTATATGATAATTATAATAATTTATTTTGTTTATGTGAATTACAAAATCACATAAAAATAGAACATTTAATGAAATATTACATCCATAAAAAAATTATGTGAACACTACTTTTATTAAAAAAAATAATTTTTTTTGCAAAAAGATATAAATAAAAAAAAATACATCGAAATATAATAAATATTTTTAATTTATCATAAATTAATTTATTTCTAATATCTCCTATTAAGCCCGAATATACCATTATTATGAGCAGTTATACTTAAAACATTTTATTCTGCCTTATTTTATTTGTTTTCAATTGTAATTAAAATTTTCATTTTTATTATAAAGCAAATATTTAAACAAAAAAAAAAATGTAAAGAAAACATGTTTCTTAAATGGGAATTTTATCCTTTATAAAAAAAAAAAAATATTTTAACACAAACATATTTTTATATAAAAAATTGAATTAAAAATTTTATTTACATATATATAAGGTATTGTTATTTATTTTTTGAAAATTTTGTTATTATTTTTAAATAATTTTGGTTTTTCCATAAATGAATACATTTTAACTATTTTATGAATACACAAAAAAAAAAAAAAAAAAAAGAAAATGATTAGCAATAACATACTTTTTATAAAATAAAAATTAAAAAAAGAAAAATTAAGAATATTTCAGATAAAATATTATTATAATATAGAAAAATAAAATTGGTATACTATATTTTTCGATTGTTTCTTCTATTTTTTTTTTTTTGTAAAGAAAACGTAAAAAGAAAAATAAAAAATAAATTAAATAAAAAAAAAGATTTTTCAATAATTGCCTCTTTTATTTAGTATGAAAAATAAAAGATGATTAATACAAGAAAATTATTTTGGTTATTTACAAATAATGTATGAACTTTTATTTTTCTTTACTTTTTTTTTCATTCTTTTACTCAATTAAGCTTGGGAATAAAAGCATTTTTATGTGTTAAAACTTTAGTTCAATTGAATTTTTAAGAATTTTACGGAAGTAAAGAATTTAAAAAGTTTCAATTTATCATAAAAATGTTTAATTTTTAATTATACAAACTTTTTCATTTTTACTATTTTTGCATATATAGAAAAAGAAAATTTAAAGATATACTTTTTTTTTTTTGACCATTTTGATGTAATGCTAATATAAATATCCGTTAAATAAAAGTATAGATCAGATAATTAATTCAACATATTTTGTAATAAATAGGAAAAAAAAATATTACGAACCTATGATAATTTTAAAAATATATCATTTTCAATTTACAGATAAAAAAAAAATGGCACTTTTATTATTTAGAGATTGACTAAAAATTAGGAGATAATATTTATTTAGTGGAAGTAAGAATTACAAAAGTAATATAAATCATAATGATAGCAAAAATATATAATAGAAAATAAATATATTTCAATTTTTTGAATCTTTTTTTAATAAAAAATGAAAAGAAAATTTTTTTTTACGCAGTATTGAAATTCACATCAACCACTGAATGTATATTTATTTTACTTTTTTTGATATGAGTGTGCATATATATACATTTTTAATTTATTAATTTTTGTGTAAAATTTTTTTCTTTATTTTTACATAAATTAAGTGTACTTAAAATTGTGTTGACTTTTATAATTTTATTATAGATTATTAAATATAAAAAATTAAATTAAAATAGACAAAATAGATTTTTATATAAATAAAAGGGATATAGCTTATGTAAAAAAAAATAATATTAAAAATATTTTACATTAAATATATAAAAGAACAAATATAAAAATTTTTTAATTGTTGCAAATTACAAAATTAACTGAATCAAAGTCATCTGAATTTTAACACTTAAAGTAAATCTTACAAAAAGGTTTTATTTTAATATTTTTATAATATTAAATTACAATTTATTGATTTATAATTTTTTTACAATTAGAATAATTAATAAAAATATATTATTTTATATGGTATAATAAATTATAATTTTATTTTTCTTATAATAATAATTAAGAAAGGAAGGAAATAAAAGTACATTTGAGCGTATTATGATTACGTTATATATATATATATATATATATAATCACTTTTTTATCACATTGATTTGAATAAGAAGTTAAAAATTCATTTTACTATATTATTGAACACTAAGAATTCATTGAAACCTTCGTAATATATGATCATTATTTGTTCAAAAATCGCTCAAATGAGAAAAAATAATATATATTTTGATAATAAATGGATTCATTCTTACGTTTAAATACATGTTTGCATATATTTTAACCTTTTGAAACTAAAAAAAAATATAATTGAGAAAAGAAGAATTAAAGAAAAGAGAGAGAAAAAAATTTAATGAAAAAAAAAAATAACGAAAGAGAACCGAAAAAAAAAGAAAAAATGTAAATAAAGGGAACCGGAAGAAGGAAATAAGAAAAGAAAGATAAAATACTCAAGAAATATAATATAAAGATATAATTAATAACATATGTTTAAATGAATAGTTTTGTAGAATTATAAATTTTTTTCTATTTAAAGTACCTATTTATGATTTGATGATTGAAATATTAATACAATGTAGGGAGGAAACAAATAAAAAAAGTAAATAATAAATAATTATAGTGATTAAGAAAACAAATATAAAAATAAGCAATCAAATGAATGAAACGAACCCTTGAAAAATAAAAGGAATTACATGTAAAAAGAATATTCTTTGGTACAAAAATTATAAAGTGGAAATAGTAGGGATGTTGCATTCTAAACACTTATAAAATTTACGAAATTTTTTATATAAAAGAAGTGCAAAAACGAAAAAGTAAATTTTAAAATAAAAAATTTAAATAAATGTTTATGACTTTTTATCATTTAACAATAATAAAAATAAAAAATAAGTTTATAAATCATGGTTTATTTAAAAAAAAAGGTATTATTAAAAAAATACCTACTGAATTCAAGAATTAATATCAAATAAATCTTGTTTTATAAGAAAACTAGAACTAATTTAACATCTTAAACAACATGAACTTATACAGATATATTTTTTCATATTAAGGAATAAAAAAAATAAAATTTATTGCTCATAGAACCTTTTTTTCAATTTAATGATTTTATGTAATTATATTAATGAAATGTTATTTTATGATGTGTAATAAAAAAATGAATATTTTGTAAATAATTTATCATTTAAATATATATTTTTTTTCATAATACCACTTCAATTTTTACGTTGTGTTAATTTCAATTTGAAATAGTTTGACTTATATAATTTTTATGTTTTTTAAAATTCTTAATTTATGTTACTACATTATGTATTTTATTCTTATAATATCTTAAGATTATTTAATATATATTTCTTTGTTTTCATCTTAATGCTATTATGCTTTTAAAAAAATGCACAATTTATATCATTATTTTATTTTTAAAATTATGTTTTAAAAATAAATAATTTATGTTTCTTTTATTTGAATATTCCTTCCGTACCTTTAAACTGTGGCTATAATGATATTACTTTTTGTTCGTTACATTTGCATTTTAATTTATATTATTTAGCACATATATATGATTCAGTAAAAATTATTTAATACAAGAGTTTTAATAAATATATATTTAATGTATTAATATATTTTAAAAACTTCAACAAAAATTAACACTTTTTTAGTATTTTTTATTTTAATAGTTAAGTTTCCGTGGTTTTGTATTTAGTATTTAAATATAGAAATATATAAGTAGACATATAATTTTTTATTTTGCAATTTTTTAATAGTATTTGTGCATGTTTGCTTTATTTTATAATCCTTTTATCTAATATTTTTATAATAATAATATTTTATGATCAGATTAAATTTTTTTTTTTTAAAATATATAACACATATTTATTGTTTGTGTTTTTAGCTTAATGTATGTAATGCATATATTATAAGAAGAAAAATGTAAAATAAAAATACGGAATTAAAAATTTTATTAAAAGAAGACTATATATAAACAAAAAAGAGCTTAATAAGAATAATAAAGAAGAAGAAATTAAGTATGTGCCGTGGCTCAGCTCTATAACTTTTCATTGGTTAACATAGTTGTTGAATAGTCTTAAATAATATGAAATTAAATTTCCTAAAATTCCTAAAAATGATAATGTTGAATATTATATATTTAAATTAGAACAAAATTTAAGAATATATATGTATAAAAGAATCAGGTTTTAATAATTATTTTTATAAAAATAAAATTTCAATGTTTAAAATCATTATGATTCTAAGAAAATAAGCACAAATGAAGAATATAATATTATGTTTATTATAGTATTATTTTCTCAGTTTTTTAAAAATTTAAACTTAACACAATTTCAATTTTTATTTTTAATACTTTACATACTTTATTTATAATTATTTCATTGGGATATATAGATAAATATATGCTGCTACTGAATGTTGAAATGATTCAATAATTTCCTCTATTTTTTAATAATTCGAAATTGTTATTTTGATTATTTGTAATTATTTTATTATTATCAAAATTTTTTTTAAGTCTACTTTGAATCTTTATTATTACAAGCTTTTATTATATATTGAAATACCATTAATTATTTTTTTATATAATATTAATTTATATAGTTGTAACGATTTAATAAACTATTATGTAAGCGAAAATCGAGGAAAAATTTCAGGTTTTAGAGCAGATAAAATAAAAAAAAGTATTTCATGTGATACTTTCAATAACATTTTTTCTTGTAAAAATAAATTTTATGAAGAAAATTATGATAATATATAAGGCAAATAATATTATGTAATTAACTTCTTTGAACAAAAAAGAAAGTGAGAAAAAGAAAAGAAGTAAAAATAGAGAATCTATCTGATAGACATTTATAATGTTATTTTTTCTGATGTACCCTCTTTAGATCTTTTTCATTGGCTCAATTATTCAATTCTATAATAAATTAGTTAAATTTTATATGCTTTTATATGTTTTTTACTTAAAATGGGATAAAACACAGTTCTTAACATAGTATTGTTATCTGCTGTGATATATAGCACAATGCTTTTATTTGTTTACTTAACAAGTTTATTTAAGAGCAAATATTTGAAATATAGAGATGGAATAATTGATAATATGGAGAATATATAAAAAGAATTTAAGTTAAAAATGTTTAATTGAGGATCTGTTGTTTTTAATTATGTAAATTATTTCGAAAAAAAGGAAATGAAATTTTATAATATAAGATTTTTATTTGCGAACTGTAGAAATTTACATAAATGCAATATCAGCTGATATAATTAAGGAGGTGCTATTCATTTTTTTTATAAGAGAGAAACTAAATAATCAAAAGGAAATTCATTCTGGTTTTATTATTATTCCACTATTTTTTTGAAAATAATTAATTTCAATTGTTTTGAATTTTCCAAATTTAATGAATAACCCAATAGAAGATGTAGTAAAAACTAGGTGCATAAATAAATATATTTTTCACCATATATATTGCATTGATATTAATAATAATTTTAAATATATTTTAAAAAGTAATAATGATTATAATATTTCAGATGTTGAAACATTTCTTGAGAATGAAGTAGAGAATTCTAAAAATAGAGAAAATCATAATTAGAAAAAAGTAGGTTTGTAAAATTTTTTCCTTTTCTCTTTTTTTAAGAAAAAAAATGAAAGTGTAAATAAAATAAATAGAGAAATATTAGTAGAATTATATTGCGATGTAGATGAACACACAGAAAAAAAATATTTCGAATTCACAGTGAATTACCAAAATAACTCTAATAGTATTCATCCTAAATGTAAGGAAAACAAAATAATGGCAGTAATAAAGGAGAAAGAAATTGATAATATAATAAAATTAAAGAGTTGTTCTTTTAGTATAATTAAAAAATATAATATGACCATTATATTTTGAAAAATATAAATTTTAAAAATCAGCGCTTTATCAATAATTATAGGAAATATTATATCAGGTAAAACTTCTTTCTTTCAATTCATTTTTGGGGATCTTATATTAACTTATGGATGTGTGCATATTTAAATTTTATTGTATAATATGCTAATTCTATATATTCCTTAGCATACATGAGTATCATTTGGAAATATTATATCAATAATTTTATTTTGCAATGAATATAATTCATTTATTTATTGTAATATAATTATTCAAATTCATCTATTTCATAGCATAAAATCACTTAAAAATGAGTTTATTATGTATATAAACTATGAACACAATTTAAGCAAAGTGCAAAAAACAAAAATTTGTTTATCAAGAGTTCTATATCATTACTATATGCATACACAAAGATTAAGTTCTGATTATGAAGAGGAAAGAAATATAAGAAAAGGATTTAAAAAAGGATTAAGTACATGTGATTTAATAAATGATAATAGCAATAAAATCGATGAGATTATTCAGAGTTCCATTCATTAGTTATGTTAAAAATATCTTTAGAGAAAAGTATTTCTTATTTATATTTACTTGATGTTTTTATGTTTCTAGATCCATTTATCCCTAAATATATTTTATAATTTTTTTTGCAGAGAAGATGAAAATAAATGTTTTAGGGATAATTATAGTTTTGTCGTAAATATGATTAAAAATACCTTTAAGATTTAACTGATGAAATTCTTAATAATATTCAATATAAAATAAATATTTATGAATTAGAAAATTGTAATTTACATTTTTGGTCAATCAATAAATTCATTGCCCTTAATTAATATGCAGTTTTAATTTTTGCCTTGATAAAACTTATTTATATGTACTTGATTAATTGAATAGCACTAACCAATTAGTAAGACCAAATTTTATTTTGTCTTACCTAAGAGTACATTGCTTGTAAAAGCTAAAGTACTATCACTGTAACCAACTTAGTGTGTCTAATAAAAGTTTTTTTTAAGATGCATCTCTGTTATAATTATAGTAATGCTTTTTTAATTTTTTTTATTAATTTTTTTTTTGGAGGAAGGGGAATTTTTTTTGTTTGAAAGTAATGAATAAAAAAAGGACGACAATTAGATTGCGCCAATTAAATGTTAATTTATTATATATTTTAGTTTTTAAAAGTGATTTAATTAATTTTGCATTATATAGAAACTTTATTACAAAATTATAAAGGAATATTAAAATATGTATTAACTTGGATATTCATCACTTTTATTAAAATCGTTGAATAACCAATTAATAAATCAATTGGACTAAATATGTTTATGCATAAAAGAAAATAATTTAAATAAAAAAAATTAAGAAGAGATATAAAATTAAAAATTTTATTTTAACTGAGACAAATGTGATAAAAAAAATTATGATATTAAATATAACAAATTAACACAATTAAAGAGGCCAAAAACTTTTGTTATTCTTTTAAAATAAATAATATTTTTACACAACACAATATAGAAAGTACAATAATTGCATCAACACGTTTAGAAAATGATACAATGAATAGTAATAATGAAAATAAAAATGATGATAATGTTAATGAAAATTGGTAGAAGAAAATAATTTACTTTTACATGAAAATATCAATAAAAGTTTATCATTATAATTAGAACATAATGAGAATGTAGATATTTCATGCATTGTTGATAATCAACATTAGTCATTTTTAAAGGAAAGATACAATTGAAAACATGTATATAGTATTTAAGGCACGTTGGATATATATTAATATTCTATATAATATTTTTTAATGCTTATATTTGTTTTTACAAAAAAAATAAAAAATTTCATGTTATACATGATTAGTATAATTTCAAGAAATGAAAAAAAATATACAGATGAAATTCTACAGGAGAAAGCTAAATATTTGCATTTATTTGTATTATTACCAATAATATCAGTAATCGCTTTCTTTATTTGTTTTATGTTGAAAATGCATAGGGTCTTGTAGTTATCAATGAGAATTTACACAAATGTGTTGAATATCTTACATGTTCCAGTATATGTATATTATAATAATAATTTAGGTAATATTATAAAGAGGTTTATAACTTATATTAATTCATTGGGTTATAGATTTTTAAAGAACATATGTGAAGCAATTTTTGTTTTCTCTTGACCTCTTTTGTTTTCCATTTTGTTAGTTTGTGCGATGAAGGATATTACTTTAATTTTTCCTTGTAATGTCATATTAATTTATTTTTATTTTTTTAAAAAATATTCAGCACTTAAAAAGCCCAAATTGATTACTTAAGGGATCAATCTTCTTCATTTAATATGTAGAGTAATACTATATTAGGAAAAAATATAATTAATTATATAAAAAGAATTCCTACTTTTTAAATATACATGAAGGTCATATAGTTATTTTTAAAAATTATAATCTTTTAAAGTATTCAATAACTATATGGGTTTCTTTTTATACGGAGTTTATTATTTTAATATTAACCGCTTATTTTATGATATATCCTCATTTATTTTTTAATATAATTCCTAATTTTCATAAAGAAACTAATGGGAAAATTACAAGCACAATTGGGCTTTGCATTACATTTTCCTCAAGAATTGGTATAATTATAAAAATTCTCTTATGTTATTATACATAAGTGGGGAAAGAGATATGCTGTATACAACGATTAAAAGAATTCTCCAAAATACCTAATGAAGAACATTGCTTAGATGTAGAAAATGAAGAAAAAATATTGAAGTACAAAAAAAAAGGAAAACAAAAATATCTCTAGTTATTTAAATGAAAAATTATCCTTTAGTAAAAACATGGATCTCTTTTATGTAGATGAATCAAAAAAGTGTGGTATTTACCTTGAAAATATTCTTGTAGGTTACAAGAGAAATATACTTTTATGTAAAAAAAAATAATACTTACCACTATGTAGATGAAGAATCATCTTTAAAAAATATTAATGTTTATTCATTTAAGAATCAAAAAGTTAGGATAGCAGATAAATCAGGATCAGGGAAAAACACCATAACTTTATCTATTTTAGGTTTACTTCATACTAATGAGGAAAAAATAACAATAAAAGGAAGAGATAAAAATTTATGAAAAAAAAAAAAAAATAATATTATTGGTGTTTTACAACAATTATTCTTTTTTTTTTTTAATTGGAATGTATGAATGTTTATTTATCTTTATCAGGAATTTAGTGACGAAGAAATGATTGATGCTTTTAAATTAATTATTATAAATTCAAGTCTTAGAAATATAGGTAAGTATATAAATGAACAAAAAAAAAAAGGAAAATAAAGATAGAAAAAGCACAAAAGAAAAAATTAATGATTTAACCAGTATCATTACTTTAACGGACGAATGTATATGATATTTGTCATTAGTTAGACTTTTTTTAAATATATATAAATATAAATTAATATTAATTGATGAAATTCCTATTGTTAATTTTAATAAAATTGACTCGAAATGGAACAATTTTTTTTTTAGGTAAAATAAAACCATTTAATTATATAATAAGAAATTGCTTTCAAAATAATACAGTTATAATTATTTCTCATAACGCGAATACATTATCATGTTGTGACTTCGTTTATGTTATAAGAAAAGAAGTAGCTTATAGATATGATTGTAAGAGCATAAGAACACAGTCAGAATTAGCACATATGTTAGAAAAAGATGATTAAAGTTATATATGTATTTATGAGTATGTGTATTATATAAATATCCATTAAATAAAATAAAAATAATTTATATTTATTAAAACATTGCAGTATCCTTTTATTAATATGCATTTATTTTTATTTTTATCATTATATTTACAGTTAATACTCAAAATTTTATTTATTAATTGATAGCTTATATATGATATTTTATTCTTTCCTAAGAATAAAAAGAAAAAGGATAAAATAATATAAAAATTTGAGAATATAAACATTAAAGAGGAAATAAAAAAAAAAAATTTTTTTTTTGTTATAAATATACTTAAATAATATTACGTATTCTAATTTTAATTTAGAATTTGGCAATTTCATTTGAAAATTCACTTTCATAATTGATAATTTATGAAGAAATTGACATGATAGGGAGATCAACATAAAAATAATAAAATATATAAAAAATTCCACTTTATATTTTAATGCAAATTTAAGAAAATAAAAATGATTATAAATGTAAATCAATGAGAAATAGTTTATAAGCATAAAAAATTTTGCATATTACACTTTATGAAGATTAAATAATGGCAAAATGAACCAAGAAATATAATTATCAAAAATATTCTGAAATTTATGTGAGCTTAAATATATACTCGCGAAAATAAAATATATTTTTTTTAGAAAATAAAATTATATCTTTTTTTTAATAAAAGGAAGATATTTATTTTTACAAAAAAAAGCCATAATGAAACGTTGATTTTTTTTAAAATTAAAAAAATATTTATATTATTAATGAAAAAGAAATTTATAAGAGTTTTCTTATAAAATTTTATTTTACCTTTTTTTATTTAAATTTGTATTCCCTTAATAATATATATATTTCATATAATTTTTTTTTTTTCGTTACCGTGTATGATTTTTACAATTTTTTAAAAATTAACAGCCGTTTATTCACATATTGAAATAACTTACAAAATATGTTTAATCTAAATATTATAATTTTTTAGATATGCAATGAAGGCACAACAAAAATCTTTCAGCAAATTCAATGAAAAACTAATATATTGAAAGAATAATAGTAATAGAATAGTCTTTTTTTTCTTTTTTTTTAACTCGTTAATATATGCACATGAATATATATAAATATTAACAAAATTTTGCTTAAAAATGTTCGTTAAAATTTACGACTATATATAAATATGATCATTTATTTATATTAGCTTTTAAATAAAAAGTTTATTATTTTCACAAAGAGTTTTACTTTTATAAAAATTGGAACCTCTTTTATATTGCATAAAAATGAAATATTAGTAGTAATTTTAGTACAAGAAAATTTTTATTAATCTTTTTAATACATTTTTTTTTTTTACCTATGTAAGTAAAAATATATTTTTTTTTTCATGATTTCAGTGGTATGTTTTTTGTACTTTTATGTAAATCTGATTAGTTTCTTTCCATCTACTATATAATTTTAAGAAAACACTTTTTTTTTAAATTAAATTTGGTATTATAAAATACTTATTCATTATATTAAACTCTCGAAGGAACAATATAATAATACGAGAAGTTAAAAGTGAAAAATAATACTGGATAATAGGAGGATGAAAAATATTTATATATATATATATGTATACAGATTATATCACAGTATAATTTAATAATATTATTATGGATTTTATTGTGGTATAGTAAATGTTCTTATTCAGAGTTATGAAAATTTTCATCTTTATTATAGGAGTATAGTAATTAAGGGCGCTCGTTCACCTTTTTAGCTTTTACAATAATAAAATATAGCATATAAATGTTACTGCATGTAAGATACTATAAAAGTGCATGTATAGAGATATGTATACTAAGAAACGTGTAACAATCTTTTATTATATAGATAAATATGTAGAAAAATATTTTGTAGATATGTTATTGGAATAGAAAGAAAAAAAAATTAAAATGTGTGTAATTATTTTTATAAAAATAAATATTATATTTTTTTATTTTAAAAAAATTAATTTCTTTTAATCAGCAAAATTATATATTTTTGTAGAATATTTTAGTAAATTATCAAAACTCATAAGTGAATAAAAATATTTATAACAAAACACTAAAATTAATATTTTAAAACAAATAAATTAGCTAAAAAATATTTTATTTATTTTATATTTTATTAATAATAATTTTTTTAAAAACAATTACATATAATAGAGTAATATTATAATACATAAAATTAGTAGGGATTGATCGAAATGCTCTTTATTAACTTGACTATTTAAAGTACCTTGAAATTATTCTAATGGATAATTAATAAGTCAGAATATTAAGAAACTTTATTTTCATGATATTAAAAATATTAGAAAGCTATCTTATTTTCTACTATGAAAATATTAATTTTTCATATTATGAAGGCAACTCAATTTAGAGTTACGGCAACTATGATAACAATTAATAAGATTGTATATTAACTTGTTTATTATATTGTTCTAGAGTATATATAAATGATATTCTGTATATTTGCAGGGCCAAAATCCGTGCAAGCTAAAACTCTCTAGATTTATGGGGACATAATATTGAGTATTGCTTAATAAAAGATATTATTAACATTTTATAACATAAAAGTTGCATATGTGGAAAATAGCGACTTAATCATGTATTAGCTAGTTTAAAAAAAAAAAGACCATTTTTTTTATTTTTTTGTGTGTTGATTTCTCTAAATTTATCTTCATTTAAAAAAAAACATTTATTATTTTGTTTTTTTTGAGAGATAATGGATTTTCATTGAAATTTTTTGTAAATTTTTTTTTTATTATCAAGTAGAATTAATTTTTAAACAATAAAAAAATTAAATATGAAATTTAAAAGAAAAACAAGCAGGACTTCATTTTCGTTAACAGTTAATTTTTACATATTTTTAAAATACAATTAATAAATATAATTAAACTTATTTGTTTTAATTATTTATTTTATATAATCAATAATTTTAATGAGGTTTAAATTTTTAATAAAAAAAAATAAAGGTATATTTTTATTAAAGTAAACAAATGCATTTAAAACAATAATTGCTCAATTATGTGAATTATATATACAAAATTTACATATTAATAGAAAAAGCAAAATAACAATTAAAATCATAAGAGATATCTCTCCACGCTCTTTATTGACTTGTTTGTTCAATACTCTAGCAAAGTTATTAAATAGCCAATTAATCATGTGTACATGTTCTTTATATATTTACATATTTTTTTTTTTTTTTTATGCATGTGCATATTATATGTATAATTTTTTTTAAAAAAAAATACATAATTTTACTAGAGATACATTTTTTACGACAAAGAAAATAGGTAATAAAATGTATCTCAATTATTTAGGGAAGATATAAAATATTTGGAATAAAAATATTAAGAAAGTATTTTTATTAAAGATATTATGCTTATATTTATATAAAACGTTTATTATATATAATGTGCATATATGAAGTTTCAAGGATGATATACTTTTAAATAATTAAATTCTTAACTAAAATGTTAAATTCATAATAAAAGTATTTATAACAATTTAACTTAGTAGAGAATTTTGTAAATTTTTTTTATTAATTAATTTATTAATTTTATAAAAGTCCTTGAACAACTGATTAATAAAACAGATAGCTATTATAAAATTAATGTTGATAATTTTCCGCATTTACATAGTTATGATATGAAGGTAAATAATAATTTAAATAAAATTTATATAGAAATAAATACAGAACTATTTTAATTTAGTATATATTTTTTATGATATAAAATAAATTAAAATTCATCGAGAAGATATATATCTTTCTATATCAACAGAGAGTAATAGCAAAAATAAAAACGTAGAATAATAAAAATTACATATTAGAATATAAAAAAAAATTTAATAAAAAATTTCATTAGTACATATATAAAACTATATAATATGGAATCCAATATGTAAAATTTATTTTTCTTTACTTACATTTGTTTTTATATTTTTTTTTTTGTACTTTTCTTTTAGATTATTCTTATTTTTCATGTTATGTGTCTTCAGTAATACGCAAGATGCCTTAATCTAAATGACAATACATGATAGATAAAGAAAAATAAATTATGTAAATCATAAATTTTTGAAATATAAGACGTTAAAAATCCTAAAAACAATGTAAAAAAAAAATTAAATGCTCGTGATTTCCATAGTCTTGATTTATTAATTGCCTGTTTAATGACTTTACTAGAATATTAAACAAACAAGTTAATAAAGAGTATGTATAACTACATATACTGATTTTTAGTATATGTACTTATACTATACGTAGAAATATTTATCATATATAACATTTAATTTGAATTAAGAAATTCTATATTGTTTAACAGACATATATTTGCTTTGGCAAATGTATACTTATTTACAAAGAATAGATATATTCTTCTAACTTAGAAACACACACAAATTAAATTCTAAGTTATTCACTATTATTTCAAAATATACAAATCGGGTATATCACAAACATTATACTTTTTATTTATCAAAAAAAATAAAAATTTTTTTTATAGTCACTTTTATACATTAACATTTATATTTTCAATTAAAAATTAGTTCTTCCCTCAACTAAAAAGAAACTCCAAAAAAAAAATTATTAAATCTTTTTAATAATTACAAAGATATATAAAGAATAAAATAAATAAAAAAAAAATAGCTATATATATATATATTTTTTTTTTTTTTAACTAGCATCATTGCATGGCTGACTTGTACTTTTCTAACTAGGAAGCTTGCTTAATATATTATAGAAGGTTAACGTCTTTTAACCATATCTCAATGAATTTATTTATTATATTTTACAATAACCTAGGTTTATATTCATTTGTTATACTTTTAACATGAGCAAAATATATTCTTATAAAAGGATATTTGTTTAATATAATTGGATGTATCATAAATATTTTTATATAATGTGAATACATTCAATTAAAAAAAAATAAAAATAAAAATAAAATTACAAAAATATATAGAAAAAATATATATATATAAACGATAATGATATATTTTAGGTTATATTTTTTAAAAAAATAAGTTATTAATAAAATAATGACCTAATTTTTGTTATTTTTCTTAAAATAATAATGAAGATATATGAGTTTGTTCATAATACATATTTGAATAATATTATTAATGATTATTTTTTAATTATGATGAAATAATATTACACTTATTTGGAAGTTAATAACATAAAAAATCAACAGAAATAAAAATTGAAAAAATACAATATCATAGAAATTGAGAAAAAAAATGTGTTTCAAAATATGTTCTACTATATATATTTCTATGTGAAAGAAAAATTTAAATGAAATAAGAATAAATTAAATATAAAAAATTAAAAGGAACTTTGTATTATAGAATAAGAATAAATGAAATTGGAAGTGAAAGTGGAACTATAAAAATTCCAAGTATTTCTTTGATATAAATGAATATGTTTTATAATATTAGTAATCTTAAAAATGATTTAGAAAATTTATAGTATTAACAAAAACAAAAAAAAAAAATTATAATAAAATAACTTGGAAAAGCATTTAATTTAAATTATAAGAGAGAAGCGATAAATATATATGGAAACAAAAAGGAAAAAGGAAAAAATATAATTAAAACATAGTAAAGCAAAAAAGTTATAAATTGAAAAAGGATAAAAATAAAAAATTAAAATAAACCAATAAAAAAAATGTAATTAAATTAGGAATAAAATAATAAAAGTAAATAAAGGTTCAATTTAATGAAAAAAAAGAAGTTATGGAAATAAATAAACAAAAAAAAAATGGATAAATTATAAATAAAATAATAAAAAAAAATAAAGCTAAATTAGAAATAAACTAATAGAAAAAATAAATATAGGTTTATAAAAAATTAAAATAAAAGTTAACCGGAAAAAAGTAAAAATTATAATATGAAATATGTAAAGAACCAATAAAAAAAAATAAAATAAAAATTTTTAAAGAATAAAATTAAAAATAAATTAATAGATATAGAAAAAAGATAATAAAAATAAAATGAAGTTAAAAAAAAATTGATAAAATTCTAAAAAAAATTCGGGAATATTTTTACATAGGTAACAAAAATGTTTTCTTGAAAAAAAAAATACTATAGTTCTTACAAGAAATATATTTTTTATTTTTACGTATATACTCTATTCATTTTTTAGATAATTTTTGTTAAAAATAAGATAATATATTTGTCTCATTTAAATTTAAATGAAAGCAAAAAAAGTATTCTATCTTATTAATTTCACATTATTTGTTTGTTTGCCAATATTATACCTTTTCAATGTATGCTTAGTTAGTAATCATAATCCTCATATATTAAATACAGTAAATAGAATATGGAGAAATGAAAGTACAAGAAAGTCATTAATGTTAGGAGAAAATTATCCAGAAACAAATGAACATAGAGAAAAAGTATATTGTCTTGAAGGTAAAGGAAAAGAAGAATCAATATTAGAAGGAAAACAGGTACAAGAAAAGAAACTTCAAGAAGGGAGAAGAATAGAAACAGGAGTAAAAAATTCAGCAAAAGCAGGATTAGAAGTAGGATCTGCCAAAGGAATAAAAGTTTCAAAAAAAACAGAATTGGGAGTTGGATCCCTAAAAGGAATTGGGTCAACAGCAGGACCTACAAGAACTGTAAAAGTTCCAACTGGAACAGAATCAAGAATAATAAGAGATGTAACAGGAAATCATTCAGGAGTAGGATCTAAAACAGGAGTAAAAGCTTCAAAAGTAACAGGATTAAGAGTAGGATCTATAGATGGATCAAATAGTTCAATAAATCCAGGATTAAGAGTAGGAAATATAACAGGATCAAAAGATTCAGCAGAAACAGGATTGGAAGTAGGATCTGTAACAAGAAACAGGCCACAAATGAAATCTAAAGTTATTGTAAAAGTTCCAATAGAATCAAAAGCTTCAATTAAAACTGAATTTAGAGTAAGATCTACAGGATCGAGAGATCTAACAGGAGCAGGACTAAATGTAGAATCTAAAATATCAGAAGATTCAACAGGAACAGGAATAAAAGTAGGATCTACGAGATCGAGAGTTTCAACAGAAACAGGAACAAAAGTAGGATCGACGAGATCGAGAGTTTCAACAGGAACAGGAGTAAAAGTAGGATGGACGAGATCGAGAGATTTAACAGGAGCAGGACTAAATGTAGAGTCTAAAATATCAGAAGATTCAACAGAAACAGGAATAAAAGTAGAATCTACTAGATCAAGAGTTTCAACGGGTACGGGAATAAATGTAGGATCTACTAGATCAAGAGTTTCAACAGGTACGGGAATAAATGTAGGATCTACTAGATCAAGAGTTTCAACAGGTACGGGAATAAATGTAGGATCTACTAGATCAAGAGTTTCAACAGGTACGGGAATAAATGTAGGATCTACAATATCAGGAACTTCAACAGGAACGGGAATAAAAGTAGGATCTACGAGATCGAGAGTTTCAACAGGAACAGGAATAAAAGTAGGATCTACAATATCAGGAACTTCAACAGGAACAGGAATAAAAGTAGGATCTACAATATCAGGAACTTCAACAGAAACAGGAATAAAAGTAGGATCTAAAATTTCAGGAAATTCAACAGGAACAGGAATAAAAGTAGGATCTACAAGATCGAGAGTTTCAACAGGAACAGGAATAAAAGTAGAATCTACAACAAATATGGGATTGGGAGAAAAATCTACAATTGAGGAGCAGGTTTCAATAGAAACTGGATTAGGAGCAGGGTCTAAAACAGAATCAAAAGCTTCAATGGGCATAGGATCAGGGTCTGAAACAGAATCAAAAGCTTCAACAGACATAGGATCAGGAGTGGGATCTACAGTGGGAGTAAAAGTTTCAAAAGGAACATGGTTAGAAGTAGAAGCTACACCAGGAGTAAAATTTCTAGTAGGAAGAAGGAAAGAAGTAGAATTTACAGCAGGGGGAAACGATGAAATAAAAAGAGTAGAGGCATCAGTACCAAAAGTAGTAGAAAAAATGAAAGAAATGTCAGAAAAAAAAAGGGATAAAAATAAGAATTCGAAGAAATCATCAGCTATTTCATTATCAAAGACAATATGTAATTTATCATCATCTTCAGGGAATATGAATAGCAAAAAGAAAAAAGGATGGAAATCAGCTTTAGTAGGGGGGGTAGCATCAGGAGTAGAGAAAGCAATTAAACAAAAACAGGGATGGAAAGGAATAGTGACAGTTGGAAAGTCGGGAGTAAAGGCAGTTGTATCAGAACTAATGGAAGGAGACACATTGGGAGGGGTATTAGTAGCAGGGGCTGTGGCAGCTGCAGGAGCAGCAATAGATGCTGCTAAAGAAAATAAAGGATGGAAAAAAGTAGTATCATCAAGTGCATTAGAAGGAGCTTCTACAATAGCGAAAAAAATAAATGAATGAAAAGAAGTATGAAAAGTGGAAAACGAAACAGATAAAAAATCAAAAATTTTAGAGAAAAATGATTTATAGTGAAATTTGTTGCATTTCATGTATTGGTATCTAAAGCAGAAGAAAATATATGGATTATAAATGAAAAATTTTTGGTGAAAGTAGGTGTATGATGGTAAATAAAACGGTTTATTATCTTTTTTAAATTCTTAATTTAATTTTTAAAATGTAATAGAGCAATCTTTCTTTATACATTCAATATAATTGGATGGTTTGTTTTCTTTTGTAAATATGAAATAATTTGCAGCGTATTTTCTCTTTTCTATATGTACAATTATTGACTAAAAGTTCCCTTTTTGGATGTAAAGTAATTAAGGGAATTTTTTTTCCCATTACACAGAAAATATTGAAAGTATTTTCACTAAAATAAAAAAAAAATTTTATTTAAATTTTTTTTTAGAATTTTTCTTGTTTTTTGGTGAACGAATTTGTTTTTTTTTAATTGTAAAGATTTAAAGTATTAGTTTTTTTATAATTTAGTTAATATTATATGATTGATATTATGTATCATATAATTTTAATCTAACAAAGGTTAATTAAGATAATTCGAATTATTTTGTTCCTTATTAATCAAATATTCAATAATTTTAAAGAAAATATTCAATGAACTAGCTAATAAAGCATTACCTAATTCTAAAGAAGAGAAATAGCGACAAGAAATAACGATGAAAGGCTAAATTTGAGTTTTGCAATTGAAATAATATAAAATTAAAAAATTCCTAAAGTAACAATTGAAAGAAAAGCCTTTTCCAGTAGAAGCGTTTATTCTAGTTCCAGTAGCATATATTAAAATTGTTGCAGTTAAAACACTCGTAGTTGAATTTCGAAGAATCAATTTTTAAGGTAATACTTTATCGGATATGTGTTAAGTAGTGTTTCGATGCATATTTTCCACATTCCTGATAATACGTGTTCTTTAAAATACGATAGGTTCTTTTTAAAAATTCTTCGTTGCTCTATGTGATGGGAATTTTTGTTACTTTAAGTAAATTAGAGTGCTCAAAGAAAACAGCTTATAAAACAGCTAAAACTGTGTTTGAATACTACAACATGGAATAACAAAATTGAACAAGCTAAAATTTTTGTACTTTTTTCTTATTTTGGCTTAGTTACGATTAATAGAAGTAATTTGGGGGCATTCGTATTCAGATGCCAGAGGTGAAATTCTTAGATTTTCTGGAGACGAGCAACTGAGAAAATATTTGTCTAAAATACTTCCATTAATCAAGAACGAAAGTTAAGGGAGTGAAGACGATCAGATACCGTCGTAATCTTAACCATAAACTATGCCGACTAGGTGTTGGATGAAAGTGTAAAAAATAAAAGATGATCTAATGTAACAGTCAGATAATCTTTTAGCTTGCTTCCTTCGGTACCTTATAAGAAATCAAAGTCTTTGGATTCTGGGGAGAGTATCCGCGCAAGCGAGAAAGTTAAAAAGAATTGACGGAAGGAAGCCATCAGGAGTGGAGCTTTCTGATTAATTTGTCTCAACACGGGAAAACTCACTAGTTTAAGACAAGAGTATTATTAATAGATTAATAACTCTTTCTTGATTTCTTGGTGGTTTATGACAATTTTTAGTCTCTGATTATGATTTTTTTGGTTAATTCCTGCAACAAATGAGGTCTTAATCAGCTAAGCGGTAAACACAACATATTCGTGGGAAAATTGGAATATTGATTTATTAATTGCTTGTTTAATGACTTTACTAGAGTATTGAACAAACAAATTAATAAAGAGTATATATAACTAAACATATACTTTTATATATATATTGGCATTTTATAATGTATAATATTTATATTATACATTATTCTGTATCGCTTAACAGATATATGTTTACTTTTATAAATGTGTTTTTATTTACAAAGAATTAATTAGTATATCCTTTTAATTAAAAACAAACACACACTTTATAACAAATAAAAAAAGTTAAAACTCTGATTTATTCAATGTTATTTCAATATATACACATCAAGTACAACATAAACATTATAATTTTTCATATGTTAATTTTTATTTACGTAAAAATTAATTTCCTTTTTAATTAGAATAAACGTCAATCGACAATCAAAAAAACAAAATAATTTTCATTTTTTTTTTTAATTACAAAGATGTATATATAAATAAAATAAACAAAAAAAAAAATAACTTTATATATTTTTTTTTTTTAACTAAAGTTAGTTCATGGATGACTTATATTTTCCTGACTGGTAGCTTAGTTTATTTTACAAAAGGTTAATAACAATTTTTTTATTAATTAAATATAGATAAAAAATTACAAATAGCAGAAAATATTAGTATATTTTCTATATTTTTTTTTCCTTTTCTTTTTAATGTGTTTTTTTTTATCATGTTTCTTTTTTTTGCATAAAAATATACTTGCATGATTGCAAAGATCCTTAAAGGGGCATTGTGTGTCTAACACAAGAAAGTTTAAGACAGAAAGTCTATGATCATCTTGGATGAATTAATACACGTGTATGCTAAACTAATACATATAATGAGTTATTAAAAGTATACCTTTGTATATATATTTTCTACATATATGCATAAGGTTTAATTTTCCTCCATTGAAAAGAGTATATAATCTTTATCAATACATATTGTTATTGGAATAGATTATTGCAATTATTAATCTTGAAAGAAGAATGCCTAATAAGTATGATTCATCACATTGTTCTGATTACGTCTCTGACCTTTGTAAACACCGTCCATCATTCCTATCGACTGAAAGATGTGACAAATATTTTGGATAAGAAAAAATAAATTTATTTTTGTTATTTTAAGAAAAATTGTAAACACTACCTTTTAAAGGATGAAGGAGTTGTAACAAGGTTTCCCTCGGTAAACTTGCTCAAAAGTAATTATTATAAAATGAAAATACTCAATAATATCAATATACATATAATATATACATTATAATAGTATTTTTTTTATAGAAAAAGAATTTTAACAAATATTTAAACAATAATATATAATAATAAATAGAAAATGTCTATTATAAATCTTTTTCATATAGTTATAATTTCAATAGTTTACACAAAATATGCTTTACATTAAAATTGTGTTTTATGAAGTTATTATTTTAAATTGTATAATATTATGATATATAGAAGATTATATCATAACTATAGAAATTTAAGAAATAGCATAATCTTAGAGACGGATATTTTTGTTCCTACGGCGATAATGACTGCATTAAAATACAATAAGTAATGAAAATTGCAATGATTTTGAATCATCAAAATACTGAATGTAGACTACATCGATTGATTTTATAAGAATAATAGTACTCCCGCATTATCATGAATTTATACTTTATAGAAGGTTAAACTAATTTTTTATTATAACACACATTATTACGTATATATGCAGTGATGTATTTGTACATTATTAAAAAATTTACAACCGATTTATTGAATTTGTAATGCACGTATAAAAAGTTATAGATATAAAATGTTTATTTTAATCCTAGATATAGCAATGGGGAAGATATATGTTGTTATGTAATAATATTCAGGAGTATATTATTAATTTAAATGAAAACTACAGAGTATAACAATGTTAGGAAAGCAAGTTCTCCTAATTGAACCATATAATTAGGAGGAAGAAAAGAAATAAACTATAATTCCTTTAGTAATGACGAGTGAACTTAGAAAAGATCAAAAGGAAATTCTTTTTACCCTGCAAATACTATAAAAAGGGCATGTCGAGTCAATAATTTATCAAGTCTTATAATAAATAAAGGAAATGAACAAAAAAACTTTCTCATAAAGACTGTAAGGTCTATATTTTATATTATTTTATTTATTTTTGAATAATTCCCTAAAGAGTTGTTCTTTGAAAATGAAATGCACAGATGTGTGACATATTTCACATGGAACCGAATATGTGAAGACTAATAGCAAACAAGTACTGTAAGGGAAATATGAAATAATACTCAGGAATGAACAATTAAATAATACCTGAAATAGTTAAGATGGAATAGATTAAAAAAGAAAAAAAGTAAAATAGGAAAAGAAAATAATTTAATTTTTTTTTGCTTTCTTATTAAAAGAAACATCAAAGAACGAGAATAATTAATATAAAGCATATAACAAATAAATATATAAATATATATACATATTTAATATTTTTTCTATTATCCTTAGCTGAGGAGGGAAAATTATCTTTATAACAATAAAAAATAATAATTATTCTATTTAATGAGAAATATAAAAAAAGATAAAATTTTATTATATTATCTTTTTAAATTGTTTTTAAAAAATAATTTCTTAATACACTCTTACTAAAACACGAACCAAGGAGTCTAACAGGCATTCAAGTTTACATGAATAGTACAAAGCATTATAAAAAAATGTACACATAATTAATATAAATCTACATACATGCTGAAATAGTAAAAAAATTTTTTTTTTTATTAATTACATCGAATACCAGTAAACAATTATTCTTTATTGAGTAATAGCATATTTATTAGGACCATGGAGGCTTTTGAACTAAGCGTAATGAGAATGAAGTCATAAGAAAATATGATGGAAAATCAAATTAACACTGGAGTGCAATTCGTTTATTTCTATTACATTTATGGGAAAAAGACTAATCAAAAATCCTATTAGCTCATTTTCGAAAGGTATCTCAGGATCACTAGAGTTGACTAATATAATTTTACCAGATAGATTTAATGATTAGAGAAATCAGGGAAACAATTATCATCAACTTATTCTCAAATTCACGATATGGTCAATAAATAGTATTATTAGCCTATTTATATTAAGAATAAATAGCATTTACTAATTTAATTGTGAAAATAAAAATATTTGTTCAAATATGTACATCGCGCTATATACGGTATATATGCAAACTAATAAAAAGTATTTATATATGTGATCTCAAAATGATTTTATTTTATTTTTTTTCTGTATAATTTTCCCAAAAAAAATAAAAAAAATTAAATTAAGAAAATAATTTTTTTTTAGGGAAATAATTGGTGTGAGTGATACCAATTTAGTGTTCGCACTTTTATTTTATGTAAACAATTTAATTTTTAAAAATAAAGATAATAATTAATAAAAATTATTACAATAAGACAATTTATATTAACGATATTAATTAAGCAGTGTTCATATCAAATTAAGTGTAAACAATATAATATTAAAAATAATAGATAGTAATTTGTGATAAAAAAATATTGAGAAAGTGATTAAAATGAAATATAAGTTGAAATTTTAACTTAATTTATTAGTATATATAAAGAATACATAATTATCAATAAGAAATTATATTATTATTTGAAATATTCCAAGAGTATATAATCTGCCAAATAATAAATTGATAATATAATATATAAAATTTAGATAAAAAACATTTAAGATAAAAAAATTGTTATTAGATATTCAATAAGGAAAATCTTAATAGATGTATAGTAAATAAGAAGTTAAAAAGTGAAAACTGAGAAATTATATACCCAAACTTTTTTTAAAAATTTAATGAGAAAATATTTAATTAAATTTTTTTTTTACTTCGTTTTCTACTTTTTACGAGATATTATATTCCTCAAAATTACATGTAATAATTTGAATAAAATATTTAAAATATTTTCAAATTGTATATATATTTAATATTTTATAATTTGTGCTTATTATTATAGATCTAAAAGCAAACATAAATATATTTTTCCTTTTTTTTTTCATTAAAAAAAATAATTTTTATGTATATATGATTTATTAATTGATCATTAAAACACTTTTACATTAGTTTAAACAGCGAAAAAAAAACTTGTATTGGAATATAGACTAAGTTTGATATACTAATTATTTTAGTATGAATTTAAAATATAGGTTATTTAATTGTTTAATCATCTAAAAATATGTAAGTTTTAACACAAATTGCTTACAAAGTATGTAATAAGCACTTTATGTTAATATAAGTATAGTGTGTTTAATAAAAGTATTCCCTTTTTATATTTTTATTATTTCTCTTAGTAGTTCATGTAATATTTTATTCGCTTTTTTTTTTTAAACGAAAAATATACTTCTCTCCTTAAACAAAAAAAAATTTCCTTTTTAAAAAAAAAATTTATTTATTTTTTTTTATAATAAAGTGATATGCATATATAAAAAAAATACAGCAAAAATATGAATGCTAAATTTACAGATCTGACAAATTTAGAATGTCTTAGTTTGCATGAGTTTTTATTTTCTCAACTCTAGCCTGTTTCAGCTTGAATTAGTTCTGTTCTTGCAAATATTAAGAAATTAGTTTTGTATATTGTGCTCATAAACAGATTAATATATATTTTTATTAATCAAATAAAGTGAGTCTGGTAAAAAAATGAAGAATAAGAAGGAAAAGTGAACTGATAAAATATACAGTAGAGCCAAAGAAAAATTAAATGTTATGAGATGCTGGAAAAAAAGAAATAGAAATTAAAATAAAAAGGTCTATATATAGGGGAAAATAATAAATTACAAAGAAAAAAATATAGAAAGTAAAGAATATATTAATAGAAAAATGTACTAATAGAAAATATAGATAGAAATACACGTGTTAATAGTATTAAAATTCCACAAAGAGAAATGGTAATTGAATAAGAGAGAATTTTTGAGAATTTGAATATATGGAGAAATGATAAAGGACATATATAAATCTCATGGAAAAAGAAAACATAAAAAAAGAAGAAAGAAATAGCATCAAGTTAAAGAAGCATAGAATGATGTAAAAAAAAGGAGAAAAGTAGAAAAAAAGTTATTCAAAAATAGCAGAATAGAAGCGATGGAAATGAAAGGAGTAAGAAACCTTATGTCAGAGAGGAAAAAAAGGATATAAAAGTAGTACCTACAAAAATAAGGAAAATCGTTTAATGAATATAATAAAAAGTGGATTAGAAATTTATTAGACGAAAATGAGAAGGAACAAGTTTAAAAAAAAATTAACTAAATAAGATATATTTCGAATACTGATTAATTGATTAAATACTCTCGTAATGTCCCAAATGATAATTTAATAAAATTATTGTTATTGATAATTACTTTTTAAGTAACTTTACTCTATAATTTAAGTTAAATGAAATTTTAACTTTTATCTTTATTTTAATCACTTTTTCAGAAGTTTTTATTACTAATTATTATATACTACTTTTATTTACAATTTTTATCACATATTACTATATACTATTTTTAACATTAAATTGTTCACATTTAAATTAATGTGAACAGTTCTGAATTGGTATCATTCATGTCAATTATTATAATAGTTTTTATCATCAATTATTATTCGTTATTTTTAAAACTTAAATTGTTCACATTTAAAATTAATGTAAATAGCACTTAATTGGAGTCGTGTTCAATAAAATGATTTATTTTCTTTTTTAATTGTTCAATTTAATTTTTAAAAATCCAATAGAGTATTCTTTCTTTATATTTACAATATAATTGAATATATTTTTTTCTTTTGTAAATATGAAATAATTTGTAATATGTTATCTATATTCTGTATCTGAGGCAAATTATTATATGTCTTCTTATTACATATGGAAGTAATTAATGAAATGTTTTATTATTCTATATGCAAATTATTAAAGGTATTTACAAAAAAATGAAAAAAAATTATTTATATATATTTTTTTAGAGTTTTTATTTTTTTTTATGAACTAATTTGTCTTTTTCAAATGTAAGAATTCAAAGTTTTAATAAAGTTTTTTATATTTTAGTTAATATTATAATATGATTGAGATTACATAAAGTATAATTTTACTTTAATAAAATTTAAAGTAATTATAATTATTTTCTTCCCTATTAACTAGTTATTCAATAATTTTATATCAAATATCGAATGAATTAATTAATAAAGTACATTACTCATACTAATTAATTATATCATTTTAATAGTTTTTTTCATGAAAGATTATTTGTTATATTTATCACTTGTATAGTTCGCATTTTAAATTAATATGAACATTACTTGGTAACACTCATATCAATTATCTAAGTCCAAATTGCACTAAAGAAAGTGAAATAAATTAAAATCATTTTACACACATATAAATATACATTTTAAATACTTCCGTATTACAGTATGCAACACGATGCACATGTTTGAGTAAATATTTTTACATGCACAACTAACTAGGATGTACTATATATTTCCTCTTAATATAAATATGTTAATGATACAACTTAGTGACTAGGTAGAGAAAGTGAACAAAAATATAAAGTAGAAATAATGAAATATAGATGGAAGAAGAAAAAATTTATATTGAAAGTGTGGATAGAGATATATATGATGGTATCACAGTAATACAAAAAAGAAAATGGATATGAAGCTGATTTATTAATTTCCTATTTAATAACTTTTATTTAATATTGAACAAATAAATTAATAAAGAGCATTTGCAATTCTTACCTATTTTTAGTAAAATTAATTTTTAATATATAATTCTAGCAGAGATTATATTTTCTAAAAATTATACAGACGATAGAAAGTTAACAACGCACATTCTCTAAAAAAAAAAAAAAAATCACTATTTTTTTTATTTTTTTTTTTTTTAAATATTTTTTTTTTTATTTTTAACTTTATTTTTTAAGATAAATTGTTTTTTGTGTTAAAATTTATCAAGCAGAGTTAGTTTTTAAATAATCATAAATTGAATTCAAAGTTTAAGAGAAAAAAAAAAAGGATTTAGTATTTATTAATATTTAATTTTTATAAACTTTTGAAAAATTTTAATAATTAGAGTTTAAATTTATTTATTTATTTTAAAAGATTATTTTATATATATATAATGAATAATTTTAACGAAGATTTGAATTTTTAATAAAAATTAGTAGAAGTAACTATGTGCTCTTTATTAATTTATTTGTTCAGTACGATATACCAGTTGAATATTCACTTAATAAATGATTAACTAATGTTATGTTTCTTAATGGTAAAAAAATGCAAGTTCTTCCAGATAATAATGCTGATTTACATATAACATCTATTGTTTCAGTAGATAAACTAGAGATAGAATTGAATTTAAGAACTAGCTCAAAAAAAATAAGTGGTTGAAGTTATAAGGACTATAAATAAGGAAATTAGGATGATATTCGCCATGCTAATTTCAAGGAATTGGCTTATACTAAATATCATAGATACCATGCACTTAGTACATGTTTCTCGAAGAATATCTTAGAATTCTTGGTTAATAAAGTGAATTACTAACCTTTTTCAAGACGTCATTTTACTGTATTAAGCAAAATAAATAACATTAACTAATGATATTTTAAGGATGATAAAATAACCGTCTATTTTGGAGTGGTTCTCTACCTAGATTTTGAGTAATGGTTTTATTCAGTTTTATGAAACAAAATATCCATACATAGTTTTTCTATGAACATTTTTTTAGATAGAGAAATTTTATTTCTTTTTGATATATTTTTTTTTTTAAATGATAATTTTTGATTAAATATGAAGTTAACGAGTAATTATAAAATGAGGCATTTTGTTTTTAATGAAATGAAATAATAGAAATAAATTAAAACAGAAATAAAGGTTTTAACTTAATTTTACGAATTATGTTGATAAATTGGTTTATTAATTGGATATTCAATTTAATTTTATATAATATTGAACAATTAATTAATAAAGAGCATATACAATTTAGGATACATTAATTATATTTTTAATAAATTAAATAGTAATATTTAATATATAATTTCAATAATATTGCATTAAAAATTGAATAAATAACTTATTTTAAATAATTATTAAAATTTTAATAATAAAAGTAAATTAATCCAATATTTTATTCATTATCACTAAAATAATTAATTGATAAAAATTAAGTTTAATAAAGTCAACAAAGATATTTAATTAGTAAGTCAATTAAAAACTAGAGTAATCTGGCGGTTATTTTTCCCTTTACGAAAAATAAAGAAAAAAAATTTTTTTTTCCTTTTCTTTTATTTAATTTTTAAAAACTCATTGTTATTCTTTAAAAAATAAAATGTGTTAATTTTTTTTTTTTTTTAATGTACATACTTTATTTCATATTTTTTTAATTTTTCAATGATCAAAATTTTCATATACGTATTTTTACTAAATATATATTTAATTCATATATATTTTACTATAATTTTTTTTAAAGCAATTATTTTACTTTTTAAAACGTTTTGCGTACATAAGGAAAAAATATTTCTTTATACATTTTGTGCATCTAATTATCAAATGTTTTGTATATATAACCAAATTCTTTAATTTATAATTTTTTATTAAGTATTCAAAAAAGGCAATAAATATTTTTATTAACAATACATCGTAGAAAATAAAATATAAGTATAATATTTTATTAATATATTATGTTTTTCATATTCCGTAAAATGATTATTTTATCTTATGTTAATCCTTCATGTTAAAGAATATATAATTAACCTAATTTAAAACTAATTAAACTTTTATATTCATTATAAAGATACATATCGTGTGCAGGATAATAAATTACCATATTAAAGAAATTATATATTCCAATCTTTGGATGCTCAATTAGTACTTTAAAAGACTATGATACGACTTATGAATTTGGTTAATAAAATAGGTTATAAAAATTTTATTTATATGCAAATTTATGATGTTTAGTAAAATAAATAAAATATGTGAAATGTAAGGATTGCCTACAAAGATGTGTATAACGATTAGAAAAAATTAAAAAAAAAAAACTTACATTTTTTTTTTTGTTTATCCTTTTTTATTTTAAAAAAAAGAAGATATAAAATATACCTTTTTGGGGAGGGAATTATTTCTTTATAAATAATATATTTTTTTTATTAAGAATACATTTCAGTTAATTGAAATTTTTTTATGTTTTGGTAAACGCAACTAAAATAATTGAATTTTAAAATTTCTATCTAAAACTTAAAAAAACATATCTTTTTTCTATTGCGACTTTTTTTTTAAAAAAGGAAAAAAAGAACTTTAATAAAAAATTTCGATATATTTGAACTATAAAGACATACCATGAATAACAAAAATAATAAAATTACATATTTTAAGTTTGGTTACTTTATATGGTATAATATGCTTATTTAGTGTCAATATTACATATTAAAGAGTATATAATTGATTTAATATTAAATTTTTAAAATTTGATTTTTGTATGTTTATTATAAAAATACCTAATGAACAATTTAATAAATCAACAGAATTAATAAATCAAAAATATGTTTTACTTTTATATAACTTTTTATTTTCTTAAATTTTTAAGAAAATTATGTTTATTTTAATTTTTTTTAGTTTTTTAAAAAAAAGACGTAATTAAAATTTTTTTTATATGCATTCACTTTTTTTTCTAAATAATAATCAATAATATATTATACAGAAAAACAATATATTATAGTTAATGAAAAAATACTGTTAAGAATATTTTTTTCAACTTCGAAAGATGTATTCAATTTTTTTTTTTATGAGTTATTTTTTCGTTTTAAATAAGGTTATTGTTATCAAAATATATACATGTAAAAACACATCACCTTTAATATATATAGAGAAAAACTATGCTGTGTGAGCTTTTTTTGAAAATGTTTACGTAATTACACAAAAAAAAAAAAATATAACTTATAATTTTGATGTATTTAGTTTATAAAAATAGAAAATTCACATATGCATGCCTTTTACTATTCTTTCCAAAATAAAAAAATAGAAAAAATTTATTATTTACAATATTTATTTTATCTCCTAGAAAATTAATATGCATTTCTATTGTACTAAAAATGAATTATAATTGTATATTTATATAGTATATATCCTATTGTGTACTCTAATATATTTAATATATTCTAATATATATATTTTTTTCAATTTATATATAATTTTATTTAAACCTAATATTATAGAAATTAATTTAACATACTTCATTTAAAGTAAATGAAGTTTATATTTATAATATTTTACTTTTTAAAATATAATTTAGCTCATTAAAAGGTAACTCGGAGATTTTTTTTTTAATTAGCTATTATTAATATAAAAAAAAAATTTAATATGTTTTTAACCATGCAAAATTAAAAATGAAATAAAATATGTGTTCAATATAATTCTATTTACAATTAATGAATTGTCATTAAAAATAAATTTCTTATTACGCTTTTTGTGCAAACAAGTAAAACCAAAAAAAATAAAAAAAAATTTTCCTAATATAAATCATAAATTATTTTTCTATGGTATTTCTTACTAAAAAATTAGAAAAAAATTTTAACAATATAAGAATTAATTTTAACTTAGTATCAATTATTATATACTATTTACTTATATTTTTTTTGTAAAATAAAAATATATTGATGATACATAATTAGCATATTTTTTTTTAGAATTTATTTTAGAAAATAATAATTTTATATCCATTTATTTTTCAAAATGATTAAGAAATATATTTTTTTATTAAATTACATTATATTAATAGGGCATATATTTGAGTATAACATATTGGAAATTAAAGCTGCGGAGTCATCACAAGCATCATCTTCAAAAGAAGTTGAGATAACAAAAGATAGAATTTTTGTATATTTTAGGGAAGATTGTAGATTAGAGTTTCATATGACAATTTATTGTTTGGATCATGTATTGGGATTTAAGAATCTTAGTGATATAAAAAAATCTGTAACTGATTTAGATGCCATAAAAAAGGAAATTGTTGATTCAGCAAGAAAATATTATCAGGTGGTGATGGAAGATGATGAAGCCTTAGAAAGAATGGCGAATAGAATAAGTGGTCGTCTTTTTAATTTACGTTCTGAAATATTAACAACAATGGATTATTATTCACTTTTGAAGAATATTTTTTGGGCAGAGCAAAGAGCAATGGAAGATATTTTTATTGAATTAAATGAAAAAGATGATATTGCACAGAAAACGGAAGTTATTGGCCGTATAAGTTCTATAAAAAGTATTTTTGAAAAATATTTAAGGTTAATAAATATTAACTTATCAGGACAGCAAATACAGAATACGGCAGAGAGAATACAGGAATTACTAGGTGAATTATGTGGCATATCCATTAAATATACCAGACCTGCTTCTTTAGACTTTGAATCTCATGCTTTACTTTGTTAATCAACTTTTTAAATAAAATTCTAATTTTTTATTAAAAAAATGCCATGGTAGAAGTTTTTGCATTTTATTATAAATTCTACCTTCAATATATATCTGGTTAATCAAAAATGTTATTAACTTTTTATAATATATAAAGCTATCTTGCTTATCAGGAAAATACAAGTTAGTCATGCATTGACGCTAGTTAAAAAGCATATATGTATATATAGCTATATTTTTTTTATTTTTTTTTTGTTGAGTTTTGAATTGAAGAGAAAATTTTTACTTATATAAAAATTAATATATGAAAAGTGACTATAAGAAAACTTTTTATTTCTTTTAATAAATAAAAAGTATAGTGTTTATGCTATATTCAAAATTGTATATTCCGAAATAGCGGTGAATAATTTAGAATTTCATTTTTCTCTTTGTTATAACTTAATTATGTTCATTTCTAAATTAAAAGAATGTACTTATTCTTTGTAAATAAGTATACATTTTTCAAAGTAAATATATATCTGCTAAGCAATATAGAATAGCTTATTTCAAATTAAGTGCTATATATGATAAATATTTCTATGTACAATATAAGTATATATACTAAAATCAGTATATTCAGTTATATATGCCCTTTATTAATTTGTTTGTTTAATATTTTAGCAAATTCATTTAACAGCCAATTAATAAATTAATATTTGAAAGATTCAAAAGTGAAGAGATGAATTAATCAAATACTAAGTTCATATATATAAATTTATCATAAAATTATGTGAAAGAAAAACAATGCAATGCACAAATGACTTGCATTTTCTTGAATCTAATATATATTTTTTATTATTAATTAAAAAGTTAAAAGCAATTTTATAATAGTAGTTAGTGTGTCTTATTTGTGATAAAATTATTTTATGTAAATTTTTTTTTTGTTTTGTTACTATATAATATTTATTAAAATTAATTATTTTCATTGTATGTGCTTACGTATGAAAATCTGAAGTATTATATAAAGATTCTTATAATAAATAATTGAGTATAAGAAATTTAGAAGGTAAAATGAAAATCATGAAAAATTATTGTAAATGAATAGTGTACTCTTTTAAAAAAAAAAGTTTTTTTTCTCTTTAATTATTAGGTATTGAATTTTTTAACTGTTATTAAAAAATTTTACAAAATTTTATTAAATTGTATAAATTTTCACAAGTTAATATTTTCTTTAAAAATAATAAAGACATTGAAATAATGTATATTATTATTAAGGTAAACAGTTATATAAAATAGATTATTTATTCTATTATTGGTTTATTATTTGGACGCTTAATGACTTTGCTAGAGTATTAAACAAACAAATTAATAAAGAGCATTTATGACTGAGTAAAATTTTATTACGATTTTAATAGCCTTATTAATTGTTATAAATGAGTTTTTAATTATAAAGAATTACTTATTCTTTTAATTAAAAACGTATATACAAACTATAACAATCAATAAAGTCAAATCTTTATATTATTCAATGTTATTTTTAAAATATAACATTGATTATACAAAAATTATTAATCTTATCTTTTTAATTTTAAAAAGATATTTAATTTTTTTTAATTAACAAAAATTTTCTTAACAAACAAAAAAAACCCCAAAAAAAAAAAAAAAATTTTTTTTTTTAAATATTTCAAAACAAAAATAAAACAAAAACAACAAAACATATCTATATTTTTTTTTTTTTTTTATTTATTAGTGTTAGTACACAATTAGTTTGTACATACACATACACAAACTAGCTTAGTGTACTACAAAAATTATAACATTCTCTGTTAGTGCATGGGTACTTGTAGATACACGTACAGTAACCTAGCATTTTGTACCGAAAAAGGTTAATAATAACCTTTATTAACCAATTATTAAGAAATATAATTATATAGGAATTATATTTGTTTATAGGTAATTTTATAATAAATAAGTAGAAATTGTACATTTTCTATGCTACCATGACTATTCAATACGTGTTTTATTGGATTTTGAATAACTGTCCAGAATACTAAACAAAAAAATTAAAAAAAAACGAATATGTAGAGATGTATCTACTAATTTTAATTGTAAAATTACATTGATATCATATGTAAGTAAACTTTACACTTATAATTTACATAAGTAAACATTTATTGATTTGGAGCCACTTATTTATTTTAATAGAATTTTTCCTTATATTTATTAAAAATTTAAATCTTCGTTAAAACTATTGATTATATGTAAAATAATCTTTTAAAATAGTTAAACAAATTTAAATTATAATTATTAACATACTTTAAAAAATAAATAATAATTAAATACCAATAAAAAAAAAAGTCTTTTTTTTTCTTTTACACTTCGAATTGATTTTTGTATTGTTTAAAAATTTATTAGTCTTGATAAATTTCAACACCTTAAGTAATTCATCTCAAAAAAAAAAAAAGTTAAAAAAATCCTTAAACAAAATACAAAAATAAAAAAAACAATGACCTTTTTTTTTTTTTAATTAATGAATATTCATGGACAACTTTCTATTTTCCATATAAGTTTCCAACCATTATTTTGTAAAAGGCTAATGATATCTTTTATTAACCAATTTATTTATTAATTGATTGTTTAATGAATTTGCTAGAGTACTAAACAAATAAATTAATAAAGAGCATGTATAACTAAATATACGTTTATATGTATATTAGTTTTTTAATTATTATAAATGAGTTTTTATTTACAAAGTATTACTTATTCTTTTAATTAAAAACACACACAAAATTTATAACAAATAACAAAAATTAATCTTTAATTCATTCAATGTTATCTCGAAATATATACATTGAATATAACATTAACACTATACTGTTTCATTTATTTAGTTTTTTATATAAGTAAAAATTAATTCTCTTTTTAATTAGAACAAACATCAACCGATAAAAAAAAAAAATATTAATTTTTTTTTTTTAATTACAAAGAGGTATTTACAATAAAATAAACAAAACAAAAAAAAATAACTTTATATATATATATATTTTTTTTTTAACTAGAGTCAGTGCATGGCTATCTTCTATTTTCCTGACTGATAGCTCATTTTATTTTACAAAAGATTAATAAAAATTTTTTTATTAACCACCGTTCAAAGACTTTTTTGGAGTATTGCCATGGTTAATAAACAAAATTGTTATTAGCCTTTTGTAAAGTAAAATGAGCTATCAGTCAGGAAAATAGAAGTCAGCCATGCAATGACTCTAGTTAAAAAAAAAAAAATATATATATAAGGTTATTTTTCTTTGTTTTGTTTATTTTATTGTATATACATCTTTGTAATTAAAGGAAAACAAAAAAATTATTTTTTTTTTTTTTCGTTGTCGGTTGACGTTTGCTCGAATTAAAAAGAGAATTAATTTTTTGTTGCATGAAAAACTTAAAAAAAAAGTATAATGTTTATGTTATATTCAATACACATTTTTGAAATAACATTGAATAAATTAGAGTTTTGACTTTTTTTAATTGTTATTGTATGTATGTTTTTAATTAAAAGAATAAACTGATTCTTTGTAAATAAAAACTCTTTTATAACAGTTTAACATGTTTATTAAAAGATGCAATAAAATTTAATTAAAATTAAATATTATGCATCTGGTTAATAAAAGGTATTATTAACCTTTTGTAGAATGCTAAGCTAGTTGCTAGTTGTATACGTACAAGTTAGCCATACACTGACGCTAGTCCTATAAAAAAAAAAAAAAAAAAATAAAGTTATTTTTTTTGTTTGTTTATTTATTTTTATATACATCTTTGTAATTAAAAAAAAATATGTAAAAAAATTAATTTTTTTTTTTGGTTGTTGAAATAAATTTTTTTTTTGTTGATGTTTGTGTTTTTAAAAATTAGATAAAGAATTAATTTTTACTTATTAAAATTTAAGAGATAAAATAATTATGTTTATGTAATATTCAATGTATATTTTGAAATAACATTGAATAAAATAAAGTTTTGACTATTAAGTGTTATAGTTTGTCTGTATGTTTTTAATTAAAAGAATAAGTAATTCTTTGTAAATAAAAATTCATTTATAACAATTAGTAGGTCTATTAAAAGAGGCAGTAAAATTTAATTCAGATTAAATAGTATGCATCATAAGAAAACCATATATATAGATAATAAAAACCAATATATATATATATATATAAACGTATACTTAGTTATACATGCTCTTTATTAATTTGTTTGTTTAATACTTTAGCAAAGTCATTAAGTAGCCAATTAATAAATCAATATAATAAAAATAAGTATATATATATATATATATATATAAAAACGTATATTTAGTTATACATGCTCTTTATTAATTTGTTTGTTCAATACCCTAGTGATTTATTAATTGCCCGCTTAATGACTTTGCTAAAGTATTAAACAAACGAATTAATAAAGAGCATGCATAGCTAAGTATACGTTTATATATATATTCGTTTTTATTATATATATATAGTTTTCTTATGATGCTGGTTAATAAAAGGTATTATTAACCTTTTGTAGCATGCTAAGCTAGTTGCTAGTTGTATACGTACAAGTTAGCCATGCACAGACGCTAGTCCTATATATATAAAAAAAAAAAAAAAAAAAATAAAGTTATTTTTTTTTGTTTGTTTATTTATATATATATACATCTTTGTAATTTAAAAAAAAAAAAAAAT